>NC_135792.1:10612500-10647500 GCF_051106095.1 Pogona vitticeps | reverse complement strand
GGATTCGATCTTACGACTGCTGGTCTTCTGACCTTGCAGCACAGAGGCTTCTGCGGTTTAACCCGCTGCGCCACCACGTCCCACAAGAAATAATTAAGCAAGTATTAAAAATGGTAAGCAAAATCAATACGAAAACACATTTAAAGGAACAGCTTTTACAGAGCACAACAGCCCATTTAAAAACCCCTCTCAGACCAGCAGTCAAGAAGAAAAAGCCTGTCTGAAGAGAAAAGTCTCTGCCTGTGTGAGGGAAGGGCAGCAAAGATGGGGTCAAGCAAGCTTCCCATGGGAGGGAGTTCCAGAGTCTTGGAGCAACAACAGAGAAGGCTCTCTCCCATGTTCCCACCAAGTGCACCTGTGAGGGTGGCTGGACTGAGAGAAAGACCTCCTATGATGATCTTAAAATCAAGACAGGCTCATAGAGGGAGATGTGGTTTTTTAGATAGCTTCGACCCAAGCTGTTTAGGGCTTTATAGGTTAAAATCAGCACTTTGCCAAGAAACAGATTGGCAGCCGGTGGAGCTGCTGTAAGAGGGCAGTTATGTGTTCCCTGCGACCAACCCCAGTTAGCATCCTGGCTGTGGTCATTTGGACCATCTGGAATTTCCAAACAATGTCCAAAGGTAGCCCCACATAAAGCATGTTAGTTACCCAGCCAAGACGTAACTAAGGCATGTGCCACCATGGCCAGATCAGACCTTTCAAGAAGCTATACTAGTATAGTATATACTACTATGTAGTATAGTATAGTATAGTATAGTATAGTATAGTATAGTATAGTATAGTATAGTATAGTATAGTATAGTATAGTATAGTATAGTATAGTATAGTATAGTATAGTATAGTATAGTACTGTATTGTACTATACTATATTATACAGTGGTGCCTTGCTTAACGATTACATCGTTAAATGACGAAACCGCTATATGATGACTCTTTTGCGATCGCTTTTGCTATCGCAAAATGATGTTTTAATAGGCAAAATTCGCTTCCTGATGATCGGTTCCCTGCTTTGGGTACCAATTATTCACCAAACGATGTTTTTAAAACAGCTGATCGGCAGCTTCAAAATAGCCGCCCGCTGTGTAAAATGGCTCCCTGCTGTGTTTTTGGATGGATTCCTTGTTTCACAGGCACTGAAAATGGAGGATCTTCGCTGGACGGTGAGTTATTCAGCCCACTGGAATGCATTGAATGGGTTTTCAATGTGTTTCAATGGGATTTTTTATTTCGCTTAACGAGGATTTCACTCTACAGCGATTTCACTGGAACGGATTATCCTCGTTAAGCAAGGCACCATTGTACTATACTATACTATACTATACTATACTATACTATACTATACTATACTATACTATACTATACTATACTATACTATACTATACTATACTATACTATATACTCCTGGCCACCACCAAAACCTGGGCTCAGGGGTGAATCCAGGAGAAACCTCGAGCTGCTCACCTGTGTTTTCAAACAGAGTGTGACCTCAATTAGATTTTCCAATCAGATATTGGAAAATAGGCCCAACCGCCCCCCCCCCCAAAAAGAAGAGTCCAAAAATTTAGGCAGCTGGATCGGTCCATCTCAATAAATGTGGGACAGGTCCTTGATAAGGCTAATGGCTCTTAACTGCCCAGTCAAGACCAAATACTTTTTAATTTCTAGAGAGATATCTTTCAGCAATATCTTATTTCTGGGGAAAAAAAACAATTTCTATGCTGCTTTCTGTGACAATTATGGTTAAACTCACATGGAACAGGGAAGCCGAGGGTGGTGGGAGGTGGTGGCATAGTCCTGCTAATCAGAAAGTCCTGGGGCTTCAGTCAAGCACAGCTGTTCCTCTGGCCTCCAAAAAGAGAGAAACATCTCAGTGTGAGCAATACTGGTGGAGGATTTTGATGAGAGAGATGGTGGACAGACTCATGCCGTTACACCGTTTGGAACAAGGCAGAGAGTGAGGAGGAACATCTTTGGCCTCTTTCCAGAATCAACTGACTTGCAAGCAGCTCTGCCCCTCCTTGCCTGCCCTGCTTCTGTGACATAACAGGGCATCATCGCCTGTGTGATGTGACAGGACTGTACTCCTCAGAGTAGGTTTTGGTCCTGAAGTTGACTATTGTTGATCTGGTAACTGTAACGAGAAAGCCACAAATTGAAGATAACTTCTAGACTCTGCAATATGAATGAGGCAAGGTGATTGCACAATAAAAGCTTCATCTGAAAGAACCTGGATTCATAGTGGCATTTTCAAGAATGAGGCAGGCACAAGAAACACATAGGTTTGCATAGAGAAAGTCCATGGAGTGTCTTTATAGCATATATCTGAATATGTGTGCACTCAACAGAATACTTATGATAATTGATAAGCCTAGACCTTCTGCTTTTCTTTATATGTTCTTCATAGGTTTTATCGTACTCTACAGAAGGATCTTTTAAAAAATCTTTAATATATTCAGCATTTATTGTTTGACTCCAACATCAACTTATTATTTCTACCTAATTAATACTAACAGCCATGAACACACTTAAGAGCCATGCTAACTCAGTAGATCTAGTCTAAAATTAAAACTGGCTACTGCTGCACTCTTGGCTTTTATAATTGCCATTAATTGCTGTTTTAAATCCACCATAGTTTAGCTTATTAAAAATAATATTGGTACGGAAAATGCATTTTCAGAAATCTTCTAAGCAATTTCCCCCCCCTTTACATGTTCTTCTTTAAAGGGAGGAAATGTAAGCTAATTATTTTTTATACATACAAGAGGATTATTTCGCTTAATTTAATATGCTAGATTAAGTTCTTAGAGAAGGGAGGCTCCTATTATCCTCACAACTAGGAAAGAAAAGCTTTAATTTCTTGAACAGTGACTCATTCAAAACTGTAGTGTTATTTCTCCAACCTACTTTATCTTGCCTTACATACAGATAGCTTTAAAAACCATTAAATATAGACAATTCCTGCAAGTGCTGCACATTGAGTAAAATTTTCCTCAGTGCTTGGAAAAGTTACTTTTTCATGCTCCAGCTCCCCAACTTGCCTAGTCAATGATTATTGGGTCTACTATGTTACACTTCATCTCTCTTCTGTGTGCCAGATTTGAGACATCAATAATCCTGCTTTCCCTTTTTCTTTCTAAAACCAGAGCTCTCAATTATGTTCAAATGGTAATTTCTGGATTAATATTGCTTTACTAGGCAAGGTCTTAAACCAGGATCAAACCCTTGTTTAAGATCTGTTTTATAAACCAAGATTAAAACAAAGATTCTTATTTGGACTGGGTCTTCACAACAAAGAGAAGTTTTCACTTAAACGGGATTGAACTGAATCTAATACTCCTCATTTAAAGACCTTTGCTTATTTATTTCCAGTTTGCAATTCTGATAAAACAGAGCTCCTTACCATTGAGAAATAGAAGAAAGATGGGATGGAAAAGTAATAAAGAATCACATGCAGGGGCAGGCTACACGTGCGGTAATAAACATGTATAAGTGGAAGGAGGAGCCTATTGCTGTGATGCCACTCCCCTCCTCAGACATTCACTCAACCTTCCCTATTTCGGAAAGGAGCTTTCATTGTCTGCATTTCCCCCCTTTGCATTTTTAAATCCCATCTGGATCATTTTTGCTATGACCTACTGCCTCCTGGGCCCATCAGAACATGGGCACAGATTGTTAGACCCATGGTATCATAGTGCTCTGCAATGTACACAGTGCAGAATGATTTGTCCATAAAAGGAGAACCAGCTCGGTCTGTTTTAAGGATACCAGGCAGCCTCGATCGGGGAGGTGGTAAACAACTGCAACAGCTGAATGAATTATTGGCTGCAATTGTTTCCCAGCCAGCAGTGCTCTTGAGACCCTAATATGTCCGCTGTCATTCTCCTCATGACTTCTCGAGATTTATGGCCCCCTAGATTAATTCAAAATATGGAGAGAAGCAAATGCCTCATTCAGATTGCTATATTTTGCTGTTGATCTACATCTGGAGGGAGCAAACTGTTCTCTGTTCCACTTAGGAGCACAGCCTTGCATTTCCATATGTATTTTCTCGAAAACACACGGTTAGAGCGACCGATTGACGGTTCCTTTGTTCGCCTGATGGCTGGCGAGCAGTGTTGGAGGATCTGGTGCTTTTGCATCAACAGGTGCTTAGGCGGCGGTGCTCTGGTCAGGCATTGATTCCTTGATTTATTTCATTTCATTTCATGTTTATACCGCCCATCTGGCTGTAGGCATGATGCCATGCCTTTTGCTCTGTTCTTACAGAGATAATGTGGTTTTGGTACTGTTGGTTTTAATTTTTCAACTGTTTTAACTCTTTTCATTCTTTTATTATATGTTTGTTGTCATATGTTTTATTTTTTTTATAATGTTGTGAATGGTTCAGGCCGGTTCATTTTTCAGCTGAACAGGTATTTGGTACTTCCCAGCCCTGCCTCCCCAAGCAGGCGCCCACTCAGAGGCAATGCCTGGAAAAGGTAGAACAGGGAGGCTGGAGCACTGAGTGGGGGGTTGCTGGGGGAGGCAGGGCTGGGAAGTGCCAAATACCTGTTTGGCTAGAAAACAAATGAGCACAAACTGCCAAAATGGTGGTTTGTCCCCATCTCTAGTTCTGAACCACTGAGAATAGTGTATTACACAAATGGCGTGGTATATAAATTGAATAAGTAAATAAACAAACAAACAACATTTCAATGATTTATTCAGCATACCATAGGTGAGTGCTAAGCCCTGTCCCTCTCCGGTGTTGCTTATGTGGAAAGTGATATGCCTAAAGGAAAAACGTTTGGATGGTGTGCTCCATGTGAGCAGAATCTCTAAATTTTCAGGGTTCTTGACAATGTGGAGAGCCTCCAGACAAAATAGAAGCTTTTCCTGTTGAAGTACCTCACTTTTTGGTGAGGAAAGCAAAGATGAGGGGGCAAGGTCAGGTGCTCCCCTCTTTACGTGTCGAATAAAATATGTGGATAAATAGGAACTGAATAGGACTAATTATGTGGAGACGAAGCAGAGGATGAGCATCCTAGCATCTTCCTCTTTTCTCAGCATATCCATGAACTGGCATGAACTGCAGAACCCATCAGTTTTGAATTTTTCCAGATTTGTTTATTTGAAATATCTCATGTTTTTTTTCCATTCCAAAAAAAATGAAGATATTTGCTTTGAGTAATTATGGAAAATAAACTAAATTGAAATTCTTACTCCTCCCTATCCAGGTATTTTCTTATCTTCAGAATGTGGGTTCCTTAAAGACTGTGCTTAGATCTCCTGCAGAAATCGGAGGGACATTAAAATACTTCACTTTGGTTGAACCTTGCATTTATGTCTGCGGTTTGAAGAAAGCACACAACAAAGCAACATTTGTCATATTCACTGCTGCAAACTTTATAAACAACACAAAAGAAAGGCTGCAATTTTTCAGTGGAGGATTTCTTGAGCTATGCATCCACTACAAGGGATAGCAGAAAATACTTGCTGTTCTTTTAAGGGCTTGGTCCTTGCTTAGCGTTGCTTACAGCTACCCACTGCCACCTAATCACTTTTTGTCTAGAAAGCAGAATTGTGCGTGCCAAACTGCCCACCCTGTATCCCTTGAGCTTATCTTCTGCCCTCAGGCATGGTGGAGGACACTGTCACTGCCAGTGTTAAAGTAAGGTTCAGCAGTCAAGTTGACTTTTATGCATGAATATAGAAACACAAGCAAATAGGAAATGGCTTTATGCTGGGACAGACTACCTCCAGGATCTCAGGCAAGATTCTTTCCTAGCCCTTCTAGGAGATACCTACAAATGTGAGTAGAATAAATAGGTACCACTTCAGTGGGAAGGTAATGGCGTTCTGTGTCTAGTCATGCTGGCCACATGACCACGGAAACTGTCTACGGAGAAATGCTGGCTCTATGGCTTGGAGATGGGGATGAGCTCCACCCCCTAGAGTCGGACACGACTTGACTTAATTGTCAAGGGTAACCTTGACCTTTATGAATGAGTGGCCACAGGAGGAGGAGAGGTGGGAAATCCAGGGTGCTTGTACAATACCTGTGGGCCCCAATCCGCCGAACCACACCAAAGCACCAAACCAGTTTGTGTCCATCTCTAGGCTAGAACTAACTCTATCTATTCACTTACTTTACTTTACTTACTCCGTTTCCCCCATTCACCATACAAAGAACCAAAAGAGGTAGGACTTTTGCCCAATTCCTGTAAAGACCCCCTCATGCAAACCCAAGCCTTTCCTCCCAGGGAGAAAAAGAAATATGAGACTAGTAGGAGATTATCCTTTGTGGGCTCTGTCACTTCTAATTGCCTGACCTTTTAACTAGCTTTAAACCTCACCTGTCCAAGTACATTTATTTTTAGGCCTTCCTTCAGCCATTGCGTTTTCAGGATTCACTCATCTGAAAAAAAATAATTGGCCGAGGTTGGAGAGAGAGCACTTCATATTGGAGGTGGTAAATTTGGAGAAGCAACGCACTGGTGTAGCTTTTCCTGCTTTGTTGAAAGCGGGCTTTTCATTTTCTTGTCACAACACACTTGTCTAAAGGGGCTCTTTGTTGTCTTATGTTTCTGCATCCAGATTTGGGTGGTGGTGGTGAAATCCTGCAAATGTAATTAATGAGATTTTTTTTCTTTGCCTCATCCTAATGGAATGGCATTCTTTGCCATCACCATCCAGTCACTTCAGGCTTTGGAAAAATAACAGCGACGTTTTCTTGTTGGACTTTGTTTGCTCCTGTTCCTCTTTGTAGAGAAGGAGACAAGCAGGCATTTCATCTCTCAGGCTCTCCATTCCCAATGGAGTTCTCCATGATTAAAGATGGCACCGGTGTATTATCTCCATGGCAATGTCTGAGCAGAGACTGCACTGCAGGAAGGAATAGATACTGGGTTTTAAAAAATTCCTACAGCAAGGTTAAGCAACCTGTTGCTCTTCAGATGTTCTTGGACTGCAATTCTCGCCCTCCTTTGCCATGAGTATTGTTACTACAGCTGATCGAAGCTGCAGCCCCACAAACATTCAGAGGTCTACAAGTTGTCCTACAAGGCTTGTAAGTCTCAAGGAACCTGAGCCTCGTGGTGCAGTGGTTAAACTGGTGTACTGCAGCCAAAACTGTGCTCACAACCTGGGGTTCAAATCCCGGGTAGCCGGCTCAAGGTTGACTCAGCCTTCTATCCTTCTGAGGTCGGTAAAATGAGTACCCAGCTCGCTGGGGGGGGGGGCAATGTGTAGCCTGCATAATTAACTTGTAAACCGCCCAGAGAGTGCTTGAAGTGCTATGGGGCAGTATATAAGCAGCACGCTTTGCTTTTGCTTTTAAGGTGCATCTTTACCAAAGCTTGGAAGCATTTTTTTTTTGAACTACAGTTTCCAGAATCCCAGCCGACCTGAGGGGTGATTGCTTCTGGACTTTGTGATCTGAAACAGTAATGTTGGCAAGCTATGATCTGCACTATGCCGCTATATCAGTTTGACACCACTTTAAATACCCTGGCTCAAGGTTCTTGCTAAGCTGGGCACATGCGCATGCATGCAGGACTCGGCTTCCCTCCGTGCAGCTTTCTTCCTTCCCCACACAGCGATTGCATTAGGTTCCAGTTGTTACGGAACCGACCATGTGGGGTGTGTGTGTGTGTGTGGAGTTGTGTGTGCACGCAGGGGTGAAGCTGTGCAGGAGAGAGGTGGAGCCCCACCCAGCAGGGCTGAAAATTAGAAAGTAAATTTCACTGGGTCCATCCTGTGGTATTCTTGGATCTGTAAGCTTTATGCGTCTGATTACAGCAGTGGGATCAAAGTGTCTCACCAAACCACAAACCCCAGGATTCTTTACAATTGAGCTGTGCCAGTTAACGGGGTACCGAACTGATACAATAGTTGATATAACTCGTCTTTAAGAAGGGCTGGAGTCATGGATGATGAGGTCCTCGGCAATAGGCTCTTGATACACCCCTTCCTTTCCAAATGAGCCTCCTTATGGATTTGATAATCGTAGAATGATCATCTTGTAACTGCAGGGCTAGAAAGGACCCTCTGGATCACCGAGCCCAGCCCCCATCAAGAAGGCACAGTGGGGAATTGAACTCCCAGCCTTTAGCTCTGCAACCAGATGCCTAAACCACGGAGCTATCCAGCAGTAGTTAGAGTTTTTGAATCCTCCGTTTTCCAGTCTTAAATGGATTTCATTTCTGCATTAAAAATGAATTTGTGAAAGTCAGACGGAACACTTAAGTGTATATCTCCAAAGACAAGCATAATTTGCAAGCAGCCCCTTTGCTATAGCACCTTTCTGATACCCTATTGTCACAAATAGGCACTTTTTTGGTCCATATTCTCCCCTAGAGGACACGCCTTCTGTGCATTTTTGTTGGAGAATTGCACTGCAAAATCCAGAACAGTGGGCTGAATCTCAATTTGTGTGTTCTTTAAGGAACTGCATGCAGATTTGGTAAATAGGTATTGAAATGCAGGCAAAACTAATTTTTCCCTCTTTCCTTATTTGTAGAGAAGTGGATTTTTTTTCATTTCCTTCTGTTACCTTTAAGGATCTCCTGGGAGGTAAGTTCCCCAATGACTGCCTTTTGTTTTCCCTGTTAGACTGATGCACCAAGCTGGAAGTGACAGGCAAGACAAAAGCAACGGGCACCTGCCAGTTGGATTGCATCCACTGAAACTCTGTCAGGTGGGTGGGAGGCAGCTAGAGCACATGGGCTGTATTGGACGGCATCAAGGCAAAGCTGCTGTCTGTTGAGAGCAGATTGTGGACTAAGCCACTCCCACACTTGAAGTTAGACATTGAAGGCACTCTGGCTGAGAAGGGGAGGGATTTTCTTGTAGAACCCAAATCTCTGCAATTAGGGCTGATTTGGACAAATCCTGAGTTGCTACCCTATTTGTTTGATTCAGATCAATTTGTGGGAGGTCTGGATCAAATTGCAATGGCCAGATTTGGTTCTGAAACAAGCCAGAGCGGATTTACAAACCGCTGTGAGTCCAGAGCATAAATCAAACTGGATGAGAAGCAAATCATCTTAAATATTTTTTTCACCTTTTTCCTTTCTTTCCCTTCCTTTCTGAAGAGAAAAAAAAAGAGCAAAGTTCTCTTATACATGAATATAAATTAAGAGGATTCTGGCCACTGATAGTAGCATAGGCACATTTTATGCAAAGCAGTGACGTCACGTATCATATTTTTAACAGTGCAAAAGTAATCACCCTAGTGTCCAAGTTTTCAGAAGACAAGCTGTTGAAAACTCCCAGAGTTTATTTATTTATTTATTAGATTTTTACCCCGCCCCCCCTAGACAGTTGTTGTGGTCTTCTCCGCACACTGGAGATGGGCTCTTTTTTTCTTTAAAAAAGGTCATAATCATAATTATTAAATACTATATTATTTCTTTATTTATAACTAAACAGTGCAACCCACTTAGGCCTTGTAGGAGGAGAATAGAAAATATGGAATCTTAAGCGCACTTCCAAGGATGAGCTCAACTAAGCCTCTTGTATCGCTAAACGATGGAGGAATTTTCTAGGCACATTTTTGGCTCAAGCAATACGAAAGGTCAGCATGCATAGAGAGAGGTGCAAGCACGAGGTGAGGAAATACTTAAAGCTTTTATCTTGTTTCCGAATGTGCTGGGATTAAGCCTTATGACAGCTGAGAGCTTTACTGGTGATATCCGCTGAAATATATTGTTAAATCATGGCTGTAGCAACGGGCCTTTAGACCACTTTCCACCCTGACTTGTCGCAGAGAAAGGCAAAGTAGAAATAATAGGATTGAACCAGAGAGGAGGAAGGAGGAGGGACAGACACCTGCTTGTTATTCCCCTTTGAGAAATGAAATAGGTCAAAGCACCCAATGCTACATGGATAATTCCTGTTCCTCCCTCCTTCTTCCTTCTTGAAAAAAAAAGTCATTTTATTTGTCCAGACATAAAGCAGGCAAACCATGCCTGTGTAAAACATTCCATAAGCCTGATGGTAGTAAAGTAACTTATATTATTCAAAGCTCATTTTGTAATAAATAGGGATGGGCAGGAAGTGAGCTACAAACTGGAAAAACTGATGAATAGGCCTGGATCCTTCACTGGAAGGACAGATCCTGAAGCTGAGGCTCCAATACTTTGGCTATCTTATGAGAAGAGAGGACTCCCTGGAAAAGACCCTGATGTTGGGAAATTGTGAAGGCAAGAGGAGAAGGGGATGACAGAGGACAAGATGGATGGACAGTGTGACCGAAGTGACCAGCATGAATTTGACCCAACTCCGGGAGGCCGTGGAAGACAGGAGGGCCTGGCATGCTCTGGTCCACGGGGTCATGAAGAGTTGGACACGACTAAACAACTAAACAACAACAGGGCTGGATCATGGTTCAGTTTCCAACCCAGTTTGCGGGGTGGGTGGGTTAATCCTGTTTGCAAGAGTGAAAGAAAGTGTTGAATTTTTTTCCCTGTGGCGGCAGCAGTGGAGCGGAGTAATGGTGAGAGTGATAACAAGATGGCGGCGCCGATGGTACAACAGGAGCAGGTAGGCCCACACACCAGGCTCAATCCGAAAACTATACCACGAATGGTGGGTTTATGGTTCATGGCTAACGCACCATCATGAACCACAATTTTTCAACTTCCAGCCCATCTCGAAATATATGAAACTCCACACAGTGTACATAGCGATGGGCCATGGTATCCCATTCCAATACTTACCAGACCAAAAGTACAGTATCTGACTCCAACACAGGGGCCTGCAACATGTGCCCTTAGACATCTATAATTATTCAGAGCATGGAAAAGTTATTTTGTTCACTTCAGATTCCAGAATGATGCTACCAACTTGAATGCTAGCCCGATATCATTGCACTGATGATGGGAAAACAAAACAACAACAATACTGAGAACCTTGAGATGATGGTTGTGGAAGCATTGCTTCAGAATCATGTTGTTTGTGTGTGGTTCCGTAAGCTGCTGTATACCACTGTTGTTGTTTATATTCCATTGGCCTGGTTATTTTCCTTTTTTCATAATCCCTGAGCACCAAGGAGAACA
This sequence comes from Pogona vitticeps, assembly GCF_051106095.1. Lineage (NCBI taxonomy): Eukaryota > Metazoa > Chordata > Lepidosauria > Squamata > Agamidae > Pogona > Pogona vitticeps. Next base: position 10,636,458 of record NC_135792.1, on the reverse strand, counting down.
GACTTCACTTCACAATGGCTACAATGAGATTGTAGAGGTTGTGAGATGTCTCATTTGCCAGAGCCACGACAAGCGGCAACAGAAAGCAACTTGTCCAGATCAAAACCTTTCTGACACATTTCCTTGTATCACAATATTAAGGCCAAGGAAGGATGTCTATTGAAATTCAATGGCAAACTCACATTATGCTGTCCTCAGCGCCTTTGGAGAGAGGCATTTTAATTATAACAATTGCCATTCAGATGGTATGAGCTTAGCTTTTCGAAATCTGAAACACATCTCTGCATACAGAGTCTCAGATGGATGCAGAGGGCAGCCTCTCCGATTCATAAAAAATGTATTTACCATTCTCCCATAAGGTTCCAAATATGGTCCAGGTTGCATAATGCCAAATATTGTTGTCCCATAAAAGGAAGACAATGAGCATCTTCTATGGCAGTGGTCCCCAACCTTGGGCCTCCAGATGTTCTTGGACTTCAACTCCCAGAAATCCTGGCCAGCAGAGATGGTGGTGAAGGCTTCTGGGAGTTGTAGTCAAAAAACATCTGGAGACCCATGGTTGGGGACTACTGTTATATGAGGCTTATATGTGCAAAGGAATCGCTGGGGCAGGCTAGACCAATGATTCTCAGCCTTTGGCCCTTCACATTTTGTACTTAGCTCCCAGAATCCTTTGCAATTGGCCATCCTGGCTGAGGCTTCTGGGAAACAGAGTCCAAAGCACTGAGAGACCCAAACGTTGAAAACTGGACTAGACCACCTAGGGATGAGACTGACCCTGCAATTAGGCAGAGTTGGGAAGTTCCCTTGGCCAGCATGTCCTAGGTGGCCAGGAGCTGGAGCTGTGAGCCATGCAGCTACCTTAATCCTTCTTGTATGCGATGGAGAATTGTGTCCCATCACCAGGACTGAAGGAAATCCAAACCAATGTCAACTCAGCTTCTTCTTCTTCTTCTTCTTCTTCTTCTTCTTCTTCTTCTTCTTCTTCTTCTTCTTCTTCTTCTTCTTCTTCTTCTTCTTCTTCTTCTTCTTCTTCTTCTTCCTCCTCCTCCTCCTCCTCCTCCTCCTCCTCCTCCTCCTCCTCCTCCTCCTCCTCTTCTTCTTCTTCTTCTTCTTCTTCTTCTTCTTCTTCTTCTTCTTCTTCTTCTTCTTCTTCTTCATGTAATACTATGGTGTTTTGCCTTTATTTTTCACATCAGCTAGCAAAGTGTCTTGGGTCAGCCTTGCTTAAGAAGAGTAGAAGTTGCCTTATACTACTTTTGAATGCTAGCCTACAAAAAACTATATGCAAGTAGAAAAGTAACACAAGAAGGAGAAAGGCTGAAACCTAGCTTTATGTGTGAAAGGGTTTTTAAAAGGGGGGAACATTAACATGTGGTTTCCTTACATACAGAAGCAGCTTTCCTTCTTCCTCATCAAGAGACTTGCCATCTTATTGCCATTTCAGTCCGTGGCCTGCATCAATCCAGTCTGGCATGCCTCCCTTTCTACGGAATCAAGCAGGAGAATCTGAATGACAGTCATTCCCAAAGCAAGTTAGGCTGGGCCCATCTTTACTGAGGTTCTGACAGATAATTAAAATGGTATTAGGTGGTCCTTAGATTTCCCGAACTAGCTTTTAAAGAACTGGGTTTTGCAAAATGTTTTAAATCTGTTTTTTGGGACATGGTGGTGCTGCGGGTTAAACTGCAGAAGCCTCTGTGCTGCAAGGTTGGAAGACCAGCAGTCGTAAGTTCAAATCCACGCGATGGAGTGAGTTCCCGTCGCCTGTCCCAGCTCCTGCCAACCTAGGTGTTTGAAAGCATGCAAATGTGAGTAGATAAATAGGTACCACCACGGTGGGAAGGTAATGGTGTCCTGTGTCTAATTGTGCTGGCCACGTGACCACGGAAACTGTCTTCAGACAAACGCTGGCTCTATGGCTTGGAGACAGGGATGAGCACCGCGCCCTAGAGTCGGACACGACTGGACTAAATGTCAAGGGGAACCTTTACCTTTACCTTAAATTTGTTTTAAAATGTTTTTTTAAACAGGTAATGCTGCAGTGTATGTTTGTTTGCAAACATGTTTGGCAGTAAATATACTCCATAGCATTACCTGTTTAAATGCAGAACAAACTTCTCCAAACCACCTGAAAATCAATTTTAATTCTGTGTTGTGAAAACTCCCAAATTGTGCTTGGTGTGGCAGACATTCTTCCAGCACAGTTAATTGTTGGTTGATAGGTATGATTAAAGTTGTTTCGTGATGAGCAGAACTCAGTGCTTTGTTTACAGAAGAAAGTGAAGAACTGTGCCTTTGTAAGGAGCAGAGAATTCATTACCACAGGCGATCTTGGCCCCGGTGTTTTTTTCTCAGCCTTCTGAGACAGAGAAATTATTTCAGTCATCTACCACCAAGCTTTCCACTCAATAAACCCCAGAAAGGAGAAACGCTGGGGAAATAATAGTTAAGGCTCTAATCCTGTGCTCATGTACTTGGGAAAAAGCCTTACTGTGTTTGGAAAGGTGCTTTTAAAATGGTATCGTAGTGTAGCTTTCGTTAGGCTAATTGGGAAGGGCAAAATGTACAAGCTTTGGGGATCACCAGATTTCCTCATCAGGCAAAATGTTACGAAGGCAGAAGGAGGTACTGTACAGTGGGGTCTCTACTTAAGAACGTCCCTACTTAAGAACAATTCTACTTAAGAACAGCTCCGTTTGCTAAATTTTGCTTCTACTTGAGAACAGAAATCCTAGATAAGAACAGGAAAAAAAAACCTTTCCTGCTCTTTTTTTAACCTTAGGTCATCTTAGGTTAAAAAAAATTCTCCCCCTAGTGGTAGAGTACGTATTAACCAGCTTTGCATTAGTTCCTATGGGAACTAATGCTTCAATGTACGAACGCACCTCTACATAACAAAAAAACAGCCAGAACGGATTAATTGGTTTTCAGTCCATTGCTTCAAAATTAGCTTCGTCAGAAGTGCTTTTAACACTGTTCCCTGACCTAAGAAAAAAAGAAAAAATATCCCCCTCTAGTGGCAGAAGGCGGAATAGCAGCTTCCCATTAGTTTCTATGGACGGAAAAGAGCAGATACGGATTAAATGGTTTTCAATGCATTCCTATGGGATATGCAGATTCTACATAAGAACTTTTCCACTTGAGAACCACCTTCCAATACGGATTAAGCTTTTAAGTAGAGACCCCACTGTAGTGACTTAATCTGTTAAAAGTAATTAGTTACAGTTATTGTTCCAACACGTGCAAAAGTAGTAGTTGGTTTTTTTAAGCTTTTAATCTTTATTGCATTTAAAAAATAAATTATAAAAACAGGTAAATAGTTCTCAAAATATTAGCACATAACCAAAATAATTTTCTATTATCTCTTTCACAAAACAGTAAGTCTTTAACCTTCTTACTTCCTTATTTTCCAACAGACATTTATTTTCTTTGCAATCGTAATAATACCTTTCTTAATTCTTATTTTATATTCATATTAACAATCCGCTTTACTTTGTTTTTACTTCTGTTGAGACCAGTTCTGCTTCTAATTTAAACCTAAGTCACTTGGTACAGATTTGAAATCTTTCTTCCATTTCTCTCTAAGATAATTCTTTACTTTCCCCCATTGAGATTTGTGCTCCGTTCTACTCTTTCCTTTCAATGAGTCTGTTAGTTTGTCCATTAATATTAGTTCCTGTAATTTTATTAAACAATCCTCCGGCTCCTCCTTGTCTTTCCATTGTTTTGCCACTTGAATTCTGGCTGCGCCTAATATGTATAAACAAATTTTTGTCTCTTGTCTCGAGTTTAACTTTACCATATTGAACAAATAAGTTTCAGGTTTCATCTCCATTTTTTATTTTTAAATCTATGGTGATTATTTTTTCTGTTTCTTTCCAAAATTTCCTAATAAATTTGCAACCCCACCACATATGATATAGTGTTCCTTTTATTGTCCTGCATCTCCATCAGTTATCTTTCTCATTTTTTCTTCACCTTTGCCAGTTTCTCTGGTGTTATTGTTCAGTCATTAAGTCATGTCCGACTTTTCGTGACCCTATGGACCAGAGCATGCCAGGACCTCCTGTCTTCCACTGCCTCCCAGAGTTGGGTTAGATTCATGTTGGTCGCTTCGATGACACTGTCCAACCATCTCATCCTCTGTCATCCCCTTCTCCTCCTGCCTCCACCCTTTCCCAACATCAGGGTCTTTTCCAGGGAGTCTTCTCTTCTCATGAGATGGCCAAAGTATTGGAGCCTCAGCTGTCAGGTGTCATATACCATCTATATAATATTTTCATATAATTTTCTTTCAAACCTGTACTTATCAATAGTTTTCGGTTATCATTCCATGCTCTAAACCAATCCTCTGTTTGAATTGTTTTACCTAATTCCTGCATCCATTTTATCATATTTTCTTTAATTACTTCCTCTTCCATATTTCTTTCCAATAATAGTTTCTACAACTTTGCGATTTGGTGATTTTCTTTTCCCCATATTATCTCGTCTCGTTCCGTAGGTTCTTTAATCAAGCCTATTAATTTATTATCCATTTTCATTCTTTCTGATAGCTGTCTGTGTGAAAACCACTGGCATATTATTCCTACTTGATTCATTTTTTGACTTGTTCTTAATCTTAGTTGTCCACCATCTTCCTCTATGAGTAGATCTTTATATGTTAACCATTTATCATTCTTTATGCCAACTTCCTTTGAGAGAGCTTCATGGGGGGAGTAGTAGTTGTTGTTGTTATGTGGCATCAAGTCATCTCTGACTCATGGCGACTCTATGATTGAGCATTCTCCAAAATGCCCTGTCCTCAGCCACCCTGCTCAGCTCTTACAGACTCAAACTCGTGGCTTCCCTTCTTAGGCATCCTTCAATCTCAAAAGACCATGGTAACGCTCTCTGTATGAGTGTCCTCTCCAGAGCACGAGCCTGGGTAGAATAATATGGAGGATAGGCTGTTACCCAAGCAGCAGATCCCCCCTCTCCACGTTGCTGAAATGGTCCAATGGAAAGGCAAGAGCCAATACAACTGGTTCCAGCAACGTTGCAGGAGTTGGCAGAATGACACGAGCTGCCTTCGGGACTCCAGCTCCGGATTTTGCCTCGAGGTTAACTCCTGAAGCCTTTTCCATTGGTGGATATAGCCACAAGGCAGTGGAGGTTTGGAATCGGAGTTTTCCTTCTCCTAGATGGGCTGCCTTCCCAGGCTGACGAGCCCCACCTACCCGGTGGCTTCTCTTAGGGAGTCCATATTTGGTCCTCCTCTTTGGCCTTCCACGATTTCCCAGCATTATCGCCGTTTCCACAGAATCCTGCCTTCTTGTGATGTGCCCAAAATAGGACAGACAGCCTCAGCTTCAACAGTTTTGCCTCCAGAGATCATTCAGGCTTGATTTGATCTACGACTCACTTTTTCCCCCCTTTTCTTTCTGGCCATCCAAGGGATCCACAAAGCTCTCCTCCAGCACCACTTGCATATAGTTCATAGCAGGCTCCGCGGTCACAGTGTAAAGAAGGAGGTACATTTCTGGCTAGTTGATGCAATCATAAGAGCCATGGTCTTTAGTGTACAGGATATGAGCAGTGCTGTTAATGATAGGCCCATTGGGGGAATCATGATTTCTTAGAGGTCTCATACATCAAAGCAACTGGATAGCATGTATAATAATTACAGGGAACAGGTGAGGCTTTAAGATCTGCCACGGGGTCCTTTCTCATGGACCCACCACCTTCAGAGACCCATTTGATGGGGACTTTTGGGCTGCTCCCAGGTTCTTGAACCCTTTGCAGGAGGGGATTTCAATTTGCACCCCCTGCTATCTTTCCACCTTTGGTAATAGATACCATTCTAACCAAAGGGGTTTAGCTGATCAGCCAGTTTCTTCTCTTCTTTTTGACGGTAGATTATTGCTAGTGTTTTAATAAAGAATTTTTAAAGTGCTTTAATTTTAATTGCATTTTAATTAAATGGTGAGTTCAATTCAGTTTTAGTATTTGAAATTTGCTATATCTTAATTCTATTGGTTTTAATTATATTGTAAATTACATTGGGTTCCAGTTCTGGGAACCTATAAGGCAGCATAGAAAGCAAGCAAACAAACAAATGAACAAGCAAGCAAGCATGCAAAATTTCTGGGTCTTATTGTCATCAGAATTTGTTCTCATTCTTTTATTTCCAGTAAGGGTATGATTGGATCCTAGCTTGTGCCCATCCAGAACTTTCCAGAATCTTTTAGCAGAATCTATCTGCTGATTCAAGCAAAAAGTTTTGGGAAATTCTACATTGGTCCATTCTAGCATTCAACCCAAACCTTTGTGGTGGAATCCAGATTTTCAAGCACTATCAAATGTTTTCTACATGGAGTCCCTTGCTCATGAACTAGCAGAATAATCAAGGACAGTGCTCTAGACCTCAAACCATCCTCTATTCCTCCTAAACTTTTAACTAAACTTTTTGAGTAACAAACAGACGCTTATATTCAGTAGAGTAATGGGAATTAGAAGAGGCAACTGGCTGTCACTTTTAATTTTTTAAATGACTGATATTTTCTCCATAAACATCTGCTCCTAAATTGTTTGATTCTTAGACCAGATTGTTGGCCTTGTGTCCTTTTTCTTTTCCAAATTTCTGTTAGATGGCAACAATTCTACATAACTTTCAGAAACATCCAGTCTTACAGACAAAAGGAGCAACTTTTCCAGTCGTGCAAAGTCCAATAACCTTGGAATAGTTGCCCATTTTCTGATATTTTAGCAAAAGTACTGTATTCACGTCAATTATCTGTTTCAATGATTAAAACATTCTGACTTCAGGGATTGATTTCTCTGTTGAGTGATTCCTCTTTGTCTCCTGTGGAACCCATGTCAACTACAGAGGTCATGTAACAATTCCTGTCTAAAAATATACTGAAAAGTCCTTTAACATCTGATAATAACTAGCTGTTACTCATCGCACTCAGACAATGCACAGGTGTTACTTGACAACCTAAGACATAACTTTGAACTGCTAGTTACATTATTTGTAACCCAAAAGTAACTAGTCACAGGTAGCTACATTAAATGTAATGAATTATTTTGAAGCTTTGGGTAGGCCAGAATTCTAGGGGGGAAAGCATGTGGTTTCCCACTCCTACTTACCTTGTTTGAGTTCCAACGAAGTGACAGAAAAGAGCCGGGCTTTTTCTGGTGCTTGGGAAATGGTTTGCAAGCAGATCAGCAAAGGCATTTGATTTTCCAGTTCTTTAACAACAGCAAAAGCAGCCACTCCTCTCCCAGTTAGGCTGAAAAGCCTAACCTGTTTATAATGAAGTTGTGAATCCTTGATCTTTAATAACTGAGATACATGTTTTTACTTACATAAATATGTCATCCCAGTCTATGATTCATGGAGGTACAGGTAATATAAAATAATAGACTGTCCCCTTAAGATATTTTGGTATCTGACAAAATGCAACAATTGGTCAAAAACCAGGTTGTTAGTTGGGGTGGGGGGACTTCCTTGTCTTTAATAAATTGTTACACAGTATATACAATGTGCCTATTTATAATCTTCTGGACAATCCCTAACCAGTGAATGTCTGTAATTCAACAAGATGAAACCAATCAGATTCCTTAGTGAAATGTTTTGACTTAAAACATCAGTTTCTCTTACAAGGGGTGGGATAAATCAGCTGCCAGCAGGACAAGGTTGAAGTAGCAATGACAATCTCCATTTGGATAAGAGGACAGCCCGCAGAAGCTGGGAGTCATAGAATCATAATGTCATAAAATCATGAAGTTGGAAGGGACCTATAAGACCATGGAGTCCAACCTGACTGTGCAGTGCAGGAATCATTTTGCTGGTGGTGCTTTACACGCCACCAGCATCCATTAGGATCCCAGCCGAAATACTAGGAAAAAGGATGGTAGGTACTTTGAAGTTGCCTATCAGCCTCAACGGTTAGCACATGAACAGCAAATGGAAGAGCCACTCAGGTCCCCTGAGGGTCATATTTCCCACTCTAGTGTGATTTACCATATTTTTCCATGTATAAGACTATACCTTTGTCTAAAATCTTTAGACTAAAATTGAGGGTCATCTTATACACAGAAGTAAGCTGAGGAAAGAAAATAATCAAGTGGAGGGGAAAGTAGGGATCAAAGTGATCCTGCAGGGCTTTGATCCCTTTCCCCCTATACTTACCAAGCCCCACTTAGATTTCTTAATTTTGGGTTAGAAAAGTGGGGGGCATCTTATACATGGCGACATCTTATACACAGAAAAATACGGTATTTTATGTATAAAAATTTTAGCATATTCCTATTTAATTTCTAAATAATAAACCTACGTTGTTATTTGTACATTTGCATTTTGCACCTATATTTATTGATCAGGGCATACCCCTTTTGTGCATGCCCAATGCCTTCTTTGTGTGCATGTGCATGCGTGTTCTATTTACCAGTTTTCTCGTTTGATGGTGATGTGACCCTTCCGCTGATGTCAGAGAATTCGGTAACTGGTGCAATGAAAGGTGAACCATTAGGTCCAAATACTTTATGGCAAGTTCCAGGGCTACGTGTTTATGCAGTCTGATGTGCTTTCACTAGTAGAACATCAGCACTAAACATGGAACGTCAAAAGCAGCCTAGGAGAGCAGGTGCACTTCTTCTGTTACACAACCATGACGGTGATGAAAGCTAGGGATGGACGACCCATCGCTGTTTCTCACTTCCCCATGCATGGCCACAAGAATCCGGAGGAGACAAATGCTTCTATTCCTCCGGGCCACAGGGGTTCTTTGAAGGCAGATCTGTTCCACTCATGTCTGATGGTTGCATTTAATTCACTTTGTTCAAGGAGACCGGCGTCTTTTGAGGAGCGCCATCAGGATTTCCTGCTGGCAGTCATGCTACCCATCACATCCCCTGTCTTGAAAGCCTCCTCTGTCTTTGTAGTTATAAATCTGAATGCCTCCATCAAACTACAACTGGCAGATTGAAGAAGAGGGGGAAGGAAAGAAGCGCCAGTCCTCTGCAGCCCCAAATTCTTTTCCGTGCAGCTGGTGGATACTCTTTTAATCTATCTTCTTAAATTCATATGTCAGTTCACGGCAGGGGTGCTCGGAGATGCGACACCCCTCCTGCTCATGTATTATGAGTGATATCCTGATTGCATGGCACAGATTAGGGACAGCAGAGCTATCCAGAAGCAAATTGCACTCTTTGGTGAAGCAGCTGCTTTGCTGGAATTTCAAACACCATTTTGGTGCATCGCAGGAAACATGGAGAAATGCATGGCAGAGCGAGCAGCGCGTCTGTTTTGTGGGAGAAATGGTTTGGGTTCCCTGATAGGGATGCAAAAGGATCTTCTATGGCAGAGAGTCACCAGATATGGCAACAGCATTCGTATTTCCCCTTAGGGATGTGGTGGCGCTGCGGGATAAACTGCAGAAGCCTCTGTGCTGCAGGGTCAGAAGACCAGCTGTCGTAAGATCGAATCCACATGACGGAGTGAACTCCTGTCGCTTTTCCCAGCTCCTGACAACCTAGCAGTTCAAAAGCATGTAAAAATGTAAGTAGATAAATAGGGACCACCTCGGCGGGAAGGTAGCAGCATTCTGGGTCTAGTCGCGCTGGCCACGTGACCACGGAAACTGTCCTTGGACAAATGCTGGCTCTATGGCTTGGAAACTGGGATGAGCACCGCCCCCTAGAGTCGGACACAACTGGACTAAATGTCAAGGGGAACCTTTCCCTTTCCCTACCTTTGTATTTCTCCCAGAAAGCACAGCCAGTCTCATCCTCTGTGCACCCATGACCCTGAAGAACAAGAGCTCTTCCCATCAGCTTTCTTATTCTATGTATCCACTGCTGTTGCCCACAGCCTACCTAAACAGAGCCAACAATCAGAAACTGTGGGAATGGAATGGACATCCAGAAGTGCCCATCCCTTATCTTGGACCTTTCACGTAGCATCACCCTGCCATTAAAACTCCATTCCCTGGCATGTCTGCTTGATCTTCTCTCTCCTTCTAGAAGGCTAGCAACTAAGGCCATGCTATTTAGGAGTGGATAGCTGGAAAGCGATTGAGGCTGCTAAGTTGTTTCAATGTTGGTAGTTTCACTGTTCCTTATTGGTCAGGATGTCAAATCCGCTGTTTTCCAGAACCCAACCTGAATTAGACATCCTCCTTGTAGAAGAAGGTTCTATGATGGTCCATGGCAGTAATTCCCAATTTTTTGACACATTTCTTCCTTGACTTACTTGCTACTGGCTGTGGCTCCCCCCCCCCCATGCAATACTTTTAGCAGTGGGGTGAGGGAGAAGGGAGGGTGGAAGCCTGGCCTGAGTAGTACTTCTATGGATTCCACAGAAGTATTTTTGAGAATTCTGTGGTACCCCTGGCTGGATTTGGCAGCCCCCTGGAACACCGCAGTACACAGTTTGGGAACCACTGGTCCATGGTATAAGCAAGATGAGGGAGAGAGAGAAGATTGCCTAGACAGAACCTCTCAGCTCACTAATGTCCCCTGACTTGCTACACCTTGGAACAGGAGGCTTCATAGAATTGTCAAGGGCAAAGCTGAATCTGAGCAAAAGTTCAGTCATGCTGATAACAGCATTTGTACAGCAACATGTGGCATCCCCTGTCAACGTCCTCCTTGGCAGTTCCAACTTGCAGTCATCATAAACATAGGAAAGAAAGAATTTGGAGCTTGGAAAAGTTACCTTTTGGATGACAGCTCCCAGAATCCTGCAGACTGCATAGATGACGATGACGATGACGATGACGATGACGATGACGATAATAATAATGATAATAATAATGATAACAATAATGATAATAATAATGATGATAATAATAATAATGATAATGATTAATAATAATAATAATAATGATGATGATGATGATGATGATGATGATGATGATGATGATGATAATAATAATAATAATAATAATAATAATAATAATAATAATAATAATAATAATAATAATAATAATAATAATAATAATAATAATAATAATAATAATAATAATAATAATAATAATAATAATAATAATATTGAAACTGCAGAACTGGAAGGAACCCTGTGGATCATCCAGTCCAGGAGCCACAGTGGGGAATCAAACTTCCAGCGAAACGATCCTTGGAATTATAGTCCAGCAAATAATTTTCAGAACCCTGAAAGGATACCAGCTGCCCTCTCTTAATACTCTAGAAAGAATGTGGCCGCCTGGTTATGCACAGAAACAATAAGTGATACAGGTTGCATAGTGTTGGTTCTGATGTGGTAACTTGGAGAGTTGGTCTCCTGCTCAATCCTCTACTGGGAAGATGCCCTGTCAGGTTCAGAAGGCAGAATGACACACATTAGGACTTACCTGTTAAAGTATTATCACTGTTTATTTTAATCAACAGAAAGCTGTTTTAAGAGGCCCTTTGGGTTCATCACACAGCATAAACATTGTATAAATAAAAACAAAATGGAGTCCATGTTGGCTAAATTCATACCACCACCACCACACAGAACATTTCCTCTCCTTTCTTAGAAATTTCTGGAGGGAAATGACCACCCAAAGCCAAAAAAAGCGAACTTTTTTTGCTAGTACATGCTATACAGCACATGTTTTTGAGAGTAATTGTCAGGATTAAACAGGCCATGTGCACCATCTTGAGCTCACTGATCTGTAAACCAGTGGGAATGAAGCAAATGTAAAAGTTGTCCTGTTGTATTGCTTCCGGTCTTCTGTTTTCAACCGGAAAAACAGTTGGAGGAATACCTAATGTTTCTGGGGTGATCAAGTTGCAGCCGGTCCTTGGTAAGCCGGACGACTGCTAGACATCACAACAGGCACTGGGTCGGTATGATCATGGGTCCAGTGAGTAATGTTAAGCAAGTCACCATAATTGTGTGTGTGTGTCAGTGACAGAGGGACGGGGTTGATTCATGGAGGATGCTACTGTGCCAGTTTCATGGACTGAAACAGAATGATAAAGCTAGATCCAACTAAATACACATCGAAGGCAAGCTTTCTGGCACAAATGAGAGCCATTTCCTCATGAAGCCCTATGCTAAACCTATACATGTGATTTCTGAAAACTCAGATAAAACCTATAGACTGCTGGAAAGAGATCAAAGTATCTGTGAGAGCATAAGATGATGAAAAGATAATGCTGCCTCTTCTCAGACTTCATCAAGCTCTTCATCAAAGCAAACATGGAAGCTATGTATATATTTAGGGATTCCCAGCATGGTGTAGTAGACAGAGTGATGGACTAGCAGCATTCTGGAGACCAGAAACCAAATCCCTGGTCAGCCACGGAAACTCATTGGGGAAATGAAACTGGTAAACCCACTCCTTAAATATCTCACTTACTTTGAAAGCCCTGTTAGGGTTGCTATATGTTGGTCCCGACTTGACTGCACAGAACACACCTGTATGTATTTGCAACTATTATATCCAATGAATCAAGGCGGTGCACATGGGCTATTTCATCTGAATGACCACTTTGTAGTATACTGGTGGCACACAATGATACAATAATTAGTAGCCCAAGCCTCAAATATTTGTGGCAAAAGCACAGAAACCAACCATACACGATGGCATTTTCTCTTCAAGTAGAAAAGTTTGCTAATACATTTCTGACAACTGTGTTGAAGTAAGAAGGGGGAATTTTTTTTTTTAAAAAAGGCATTACACCAAATATACTTTGAAGTACACGGTTCCACAGCACAACAGAAGTCCCAAATGATTATGTAATTACTTTTGTGAATGTAATCCTGTGTGGGGGGTATTATTCTAATTATAGACCACAATCCTTCTTAACAGCTTTTAGGAAATAATTTGTGTAATGAAAAATAAAGGTTTCCGGCTGCAGGTCTGTGAAGAGCAGATACATCTTCCTGGCCCATTCAGAGTTTGGGTCCATATTCAGATATCTACACATTTTATGATGGCTTGCCTCCGGTCCCATTTGTGAGGATCAAGCAAAGAAGCCTACACCTTACCCATCATAAAGCCTGGCTCTGCTCTGGCAGATTGAATGTTGAGGGGACGAGATACCTTTAAAGGAAGCTAAAACGCAAACTGACTGCTGATGTTGGACAGCACTTGGCAATGTGATTTGCTTGGATAACATCTCCCAGAAACCCCCAGCTATTGTCCTGTAGGCAAAGCATATGCCAGACCATCATGGAAGACTAGGGTTGGGAGGGACTGCAGGGATCATTAAACAAACATTAATGAAACACTTGGGAAGGGACGTGGTGGCGCTGCGGGCTAAACCGCAGAAGCCTGTGCTGCAGGGTCAGAAGACCAAGCAGTCGTAAGATCGAATCCACGTGACAGAGTGAGCGCCCGTCTCTTGTCCCAGCTCCCGCCAACCTAGCGGTTCGAAAGCATGCAAATGCAAGTAGATAAATAGGGACCACCTCGGTGGGAAGGTAACAGCGTTCCGTGTCTAAGTCGCACTGGCCATGTGACCACGGAAGATTGTCTTCGGACAAAACGCTGGCTCTATGGCTTGGAAACGGGGATGAGCACCGCCCCCTAGAGTCGAACACGACTGGACAAAAAAAATTGTCAAGGGGAACCTTTACCTTTAATGAAACACTTATTTGGCAGGAACTCTACCCTTCTTTTTCATGGGATCACCCTCATATTTGCCTGTGTGGCTAGGAGCCAATTCTGCCTGGCAAAAATTCAGGATGTATTATTTATGTATTGAATTTTTATAGCACTCAATTAGTGCAAGGCACTGCTCAGGGCAGATAACAATCAAATCCGCACAAATAATATAATACAACAAGCCCCTTCCCCCAAGCCCCCAGGTGATGAAGTAAATCAAGTCAAAAGCAGTATCAAGCTAGCAAATCAATCAGCCATTCATGAGCTGATGCCCTGGAAAGCTTCAGGAAAGGGCACTGTCTTCAACAAAGGTTGGCAAGCTGGAGGCTAGGCACAGCTCAACTGGAAGCCCTTTCCAAAAGGCTGGGGCCACAACTTAGAAGATCCTTTAACACTTGTTTATTTATTGTGATTTTTACGCCACCTTTCTCCCAGCAATGGGACTGGAAGGTGGTTTGCAAATAATTTTTAAAAGATGAGGATTGGAAACAACATCAAAAAGCCAAAAAAAAAAAAAAAAGTTATACAGGGAAATATTAAAATCACCATGTAAATATAAATTAAGAAACATAGTGGTCGACCAGACCAGATGGGCGGGATATAAATCAAATCAAATCAAATCAAATCAAATCAAATTAAATCAATCAATCAATACATAAATACGTAAATACATAAATACATTGAAAATGTTATGTTGGTAGCGAACACAGTGCAAGTAGCTATGTTAATATGGAAAGAAAATTCACCCCCCACACTCTATTTAGGATGCACTTCTCCCTAAGAAATGATGAATTTTATATGAAAAACATATTTTAATATTCTGTCTGACACTCAATAGCCCTAAAAGGTGGGCTGATCAGATATATTCAAAACAATTACACCTTGTTAAAACAAAACCACCAACTATCAATAACAGCCAATAAAAAGGTATGTACAAAGCACCCAGACCTATTGAAGGATCAGAAGCGATCATTGACTGATCAACTGTGGGTGGACCCCAAAAATAGCTAGGTGGAAGAGATCCTGATGCTGAAGGCAAAAGAATTATGGAATGTAAGAAACCTCTCTGAAATTGTGTCTCACAATTCTGGTGTTACTTTAGTAAAGCATATGGGGCTGGGCCAGCCAGTCATCCCCTGCCATAAAACTCTTGTGTCTGTGGGTGGGCTTGGTCAAGTAATGGATGCCAGGATCTGGGCTATGGAAAATCTTGCAGTCCAATCTGGAAACAGAGCCAGCAGAGAGAGAAAGGCTGAGTGAGAGCAAGTGCTCCCTTCCTTCACAAGCCTAGAAGCTGCCAATCCTTTCAAATTTCTCTGGTCAGTGTTTTTTTTTTTTCAATCATTGGTTTGCATTCCCTTTCGCCAGGCCCTGCTGCCTGTTCTGTCACTCCCTCTCCTTCTCTCCACCTCCCCAGCACAGGGTCAAGATTAAATGTGGGCAACTGTCAGCCACATCCTGGTGAGCATTGTTGTTGTTTAGTCATTTAGTAATGTTTGACTCTTCATGACCCCATAGACCAGAGCATGCCAGGCCCTCCTGTCTTCCACTGCCTCCCAGAGTTGGGTCAAAGTCATGTTAGTAGCTTTGATGACCCTGTCCATCCATCTCATCCTCTGTCGTCCCCTTCTCCTCTTGCCCTCACATTTTCCCAACATCAGGGTCTTTTCCAGGGAGTCTTCTCTTCTCATGAGACCTGGTGAGCTACTGACCAATATTTAGAGCCCTATTTCCACATCCTTTCTCATTGTTGGGTAGCCCATGTAACAAACTGGGAATTCCTAACTGTTGGAGCAGTAGGACAGTGGAATCACTTACCATGGGAGGTGAAGAGTGCTCCAACGCTGGAGGCATTCAAGAAAAAGTTAGACACCTATCTGTCAGATATACATTAACTTAGACTCCTGTATTGAGCAGGAGCTTGGACTGGCTTTACAGACCTTAACAACTTCATGAGTCCATGATTCCATGACTGTAGCTGATGATTATCTGACTTTGACGGGGACCGATTGACCTTAATATCTATTATCTGTCCATTCATTTTAAAGTATAAGCCTTTTGAGTCACAAGGTGGGTGCATGTTTGAAAACAAAAATAAATAAGTAGAATTCAGTTCTTTTGCAACTTCTCCAGAAGGACAAATGGGGGTGACCTCCCCTCTCAGGCTCAGACTACCTCCTGCTAAGCTACTTTTGTTTAACCTTTCTCTCTCTCCCCCCTCCCTCCCTTTCTCCCTCTCTAAATCCTTGCCTACCTATGTGAGTACAAAACAGAATATCTCTATATTTGTGTATGTTCAGGAACAACCCCTTTTACCCTTGACTCTCCTTCCACTGGCGCCAGTACCTTCTGCCTCATCTACCACCATGGTCACTGGTCACCAGTGCTCTAGTTAGTGGCTCCTGGGACCTACCTGTCACACCTGTGCACAATCACTAGTACAATTTCCCCTCCGCTTATTATTTCTCCCAATGAGATTCTTTCATTCTGTTTAGTTTTTTCCCCCCATGTTTTACTTGCGAGAAATATGGACCTTAAAAATCATTTAACTCCCTGCTGATCCAAAGACTTTTGATCCATGCATTTTGAGAAGCACTGCTTTTCAAAAATGGTGGCATGCACTGTAGAAAGTTGCCGGATTGCTTTCTCTGATAGCGCTTCAAAATAGATTGCTACCCCTCTGTGAATCAACTATTTGAGAGTGGGACATTATTGCTAACCGACAGAACCACAGCTGGCCAAATACAAATAATAGCAGGCCCATTGCTTGCTTTCCGGCATGCTACATTTGAATACATTGTGTGCACACGCCTTGGTGAATCTCATTATCTTCTATATGAGCATCATGGTTTAGAATCAGCTTAGCAGCACTGCCTTCCAATACACACAGCAGTTTGCGGTTGCTGACAAATAATGTGACACAGTGAGCAAAATTACATACTACAGTCTTCTGAGCGAGAAAATAATGCCCATCTCAGCGGACACACAATGTGTGTGTCGCACTGGATGCATGTATCACAACAATAGCTTTAGCCATGCTGGATTATTCATTGCTTGGATGTTGTTTTTACAGGAGGAACTGAAGCAAAAAGTATTCTATAACTCCCTCAGTGCTCCAGAGATTCTAGTCTGGCTGCCTTTATAGCCTGGAAGTAAATCAGTACAAATAATAAGTTACTCGTAGTTAAGAATTTTTGTAATTCTGAATGAGCATGTTAGCAGACACAAATCAGGGAGAGTGAAATCTAGTCTTTCTTTCCCTGTTTTATTTTATTTTATTTTATTTTTTGCCCTACCCATCTAGTAGCTAGGCCACGACTCTGTGTAGCTTACAACACTATGACATAAAATTCCATAATAATCAAAATTAAAACAACAACAACAAAAAGAAACCAAGGTCTATGCTAAATATATAAAAAAATGACTAATACCAAAGAAGGTGGCAAAAGAAAGACAAGAATAACGAGATGTCAGTAATGACAAAATTATTTGACCAAACTCCGGGAGGCAGTGGAAGACAGGAGGGCCTGGCGTGCTCTGGTCCATGGGGTCACGAAGAGTCGGACACGACTTAATGACTAAACAACAAAAAAAGATTGTGGGAGGCTTGTATGAACTGCCACATTTTAACTTGCTTTCTGAAACAAGGAGGGAATGGGCCTGTCACATGTCTACAGGGAGAGCGTTCCATATAGAAGAGGCCACCACACAGAAGGCTCGGTTCTGAGTTGTTGATTTCTGGGCGTCCCTCAGAGTGGCCTCCCATAGCATCATGGATTGTGTAGTGAGGGTGGGTAGGGATGTTCTTCTGAGGGAGCGGTGCTCAGACAGGTAGCAACAAAACCATTTAGGACTTTCAATGTCAATATAAGCACCTTGAGCTTGGCCTGTTTTGGGCACTGAATGCCAACATATGCACCCTGAAACTGTTTGTAACAAAGTCCAAGTAAATGTTCATAGTACCATGTAAATATGAGAGTGCACTGAACTTTCATTGGGTACCTGAAGTGGAAAGCACTGAAATACAACATAGTACATACGGGCAGGCCTACACATTGCTAAGAAACAAATGATGCGTGTTGCAAACAAGCAAAGGCAACATGGAAAATTCCCTGCTTCGTCAAGTTCTGGCAATGCTCAGATCTATCGTATGACACTGCTTGCAGGTGCGAAGGGGTCTCATGCCACAGCAAAACTTCATTCCCAAACAAGTCCAACTTTTTCCAGCTGAGTCAGTTTGCCAATTCAACAGCCAGTTATTGAGTGGAACAGCCGTCTAAGCACGAGGAAATCTATTGAGCCACATGTGAATCGGACCATAATTACCAGTTATTCCCGTTATGTCATTGTTTTAACAATCTGCAGGCATATAGGTTGAACACACTCTATGGTGGGGAAAGACAGACCTTTTTTTCCCCTTTCTGCATCTTTGCTTTGGCACAGATAGAAACGGTACTCAAATAACCCAGAGTCACTTTGAATTGTGTTTTGCCCATCACATAATATATGTAAATGAATTCCTATTAATCTTTGTATGCTCAGCTACTACTAAAAATGTTCATTTAAGAACCATCTTTGTTCTTGTCTTCCCCTAATTTCAATTCCCTTCTCTCTCTCTCTCTCTCCCCCTCTCTGTGTCTTTAAGGCCTTTATTAATTTGCCCACATTAATCTGATCAAGATTAAAGACACCAGCATTTCTAAAGGCTCCCTCCATCCCAAGCTTAGCTATAGTGGTAGGGCAAACAAAGATGTCGGTATGAGCAATAGGCTAAGCTACCCACCTTGTTCGGGGTCTGAAACAGTGTATTAAAAGTTTCAAGATGGAGATTGGAAAGCAAATGGGCATTCCATTGTGGTGAAATTAAGTGAGATGATGCCCTTTTACTAAGGAACAAGAAAAACACACAAAATCCCAATTAAAATAGTAAAGATGAGGAAGGAGAGAGGGTGCAGAGGAAGTAAAAGAATTCAGAACTTTCCCTTGCCATTCAGGGTATTGACTATATCAGGCATACAATCATAGGATTATCCCATGGATGCTGATTACTTTCGACCTACTATATCAGAAGACTGTACCTGCTTAGTTGTGGAAAACCAGGATTAGTTTTGAAATAGATAGGATTAAAACTGAGTAATTACTACCAAATGAGAGTCTGTGGATAATTTTTCTCCTCTAACTGGACACATGGCCTTACTACATAGGCACTTACTTTGAGTAAGCCCCATTATACTAAGGCGGATTTTCTCATAAATAAAAATTACATGAGATCAGGCTGCTGCTGAGCCCATGAGACCGGAGGTTGGAAAAGTGATCTTGCTTGCTAGCTGTGGGGATTATGGAAGTTGTAATTTTGAAAAGTTAGTTTCCCAAGTTCTGTGCAATGCAGAAGAAACAAAACACAAACAAACAAACAAACAAACAAACAAACAAACTGAAAACAACAACAACAACAACAGCAACAACAGCAGCAGCAGCAGCAGCAGCAGCAACAACAACAACAACAACAACAACAACAACAACAACAACAACAACAACAACAACAACAACAAACCCCATACCTCTAACTGGTTGTAGTTTTTTTCTGGCTGTTTGGCCATGTTCTGGAAGTTTTTCTTCCTAATGTTTCACCAGTCTCTGTGGCTGGCATCTTCAGAGAAGAAATTCAGAGCTAGAACTCTGTTTTGCCCAGTCTGGCAAGATGTTTTTCAGATTCACAGACAAGAAAGACATCAATTAGGTAAAAGCTAAAGATTCTGTTAAAGGAACAACAAATTTGAAGATATTAGCATAAAATGAGACAACCAACTGTATTCATTCATTCATTCATTCATTCATTCATTCATTCATTCATTCATTCATTCATTCATTTAACTTATATGCCACTCAATAGTGGGATACACACTCTCTGGGTGGTTAACAACCAATGCATATAAATTACAAATAATGCAAGCAATGATAAACCTAAGCCAACAATAAGCGACAAAATAAAACCACACAATTTACCAAATCTAACCAAAGTAAATAAATATAAGCCACAGTTGCACATCAAATGACACACATTACTAAAAAATCAGCCTCAAACAATTCCATTTAAAGTAGCTTCTCAAAAATTGGGTCCCTGGCGAACCTCAAATGGTAATTTATTCCAAAGATATGGGGCCGTGATAAAAAAGGTCCCGTTAAGTGTTGCTGTTTTAAACAATAACAAGTGTGAAGAAGGGGTTGGGTGGGTAGCTGGTGTTTTTTTTTTTTTTTTTTGTGCAATGATCCAGCAGGTATGGATGGACTTTATGTTGCTTCTGCTTGCTGGAAGTCCTATGGAAATGATAGCCGATGAATCTCTGCAGCCAAGAAATGCACAGCATCTGCGTGCAATCCACTTCTATGCTGAAACTTCCTGACTGAGGTCAGGCCAAGGATCAATATATTACGTGGCTTCGGCTCAACTTATCTCGGTGAGAGTTATCTTGACAGTCTTTATACTTTCTTGTTAGGTCAAAGCGGTAACTAAACAAATCATTCCAAGTTCTCCCTTCACCAGATGGGTTTTCTTTGCCAAAGACATTTGGAAGCAGAGGCATCTCTGAGTGCAATCATCTCAGGGAGCTCCCTACGTTGTGGAAAATAAGAAAAAGTATAATAAAAAGGATGATGCTGATCCCCCGATGTATATCCATATATTGCTCGTACCATCATTTTGAAAACCAAATAATTTTCAGTGCTTGAAATTCTGGACTTTGCCGGTGAAACCTTGTCACAAAATTCACAATTTCTTCAGAACTGAAATCTGACAGCAAATGGATGAAGAAATGTAACATTAACTGATCTCCACTGCGTGCCATCTCTCAGATGGTGTCAAAGATTGATTGATGCTCCATGTCAGCTATCAGACACAGTCTAATATTGATTGGGATGTATCAGTTATAGTTTGGAGATGTCTGCTGCTTGTCATCTGTCTGATCCTGGGACATATTTCCTTTCAGAAGTGGAGTAATGTCAACAACTGACAGATACAGTGTCCTGTTTTCTCAGTCTGCCTGGCATTGACTGATGCGAGTCAGTGTCAGATGTGGACAACTACCCATCAGATACTGTCAGATCTTGACTTCTCCTACATGCTGACTGCCAGATATCAGCACATTGATTTATTAAGATACCTGAGTTTCCCATTTCTCAGAGCAAAAAGAATTCAATAAGGAGCTTTCAATAACTGATTGATGTAAATACAATTTCAAATAATAATATTTCAGCACGATAAACTAGGTCATAAATACAGTGCCTGGAAAGGTATTTTCAAAAAGAAATTAGTAAATGATTCTTAGCCCCTATGATGATTCTAGTATACTCAGGGTAGCAAAAGTGTTAAGGATAAGGATGTGGTTAGGGTTAGTGCATAGTGTATTTTAAGTGTGTGTGCTGCTTATATGCTGCACCACGGTGCTTAAAGAATTATCTGGGTAGTTTGTAGTCTGGTTGTTGTAGGTTTTATGGGCTGTCTGGCCATGTTCTTGAGGTTTTGCCAGTCTCTGTGGCCGGCATTTTCAGAGGACAGGAGTCAGAACTCTTCCTGTGCTCTGCTACAGTTTGTATCCCACAAACTGCGGTCCTACTCCGGGTGGATTGCATTTAGTCAGAACTCTCCACTATGACCTGTCCATCTTGGGTGTCCCTGCACAGCATAGCCCACAGCTTCTCTGAATTACTCAAGCCCCTTTGCCACGACAAGGCAGCAATCCATGAAGGGGTTCAGGAGACGTAGCTTCCTCCAATCACAGGCCTTATGGAACTGACATCAACTGACGTGGAACAAACTAACTGGAACACACCTCATTGGAGGTGGAGCCTGTAGGCTCAGATTCAACAGGGACTCCTAATGTCTGAGCATTCTGAGCCCAGAGGCTGAATACTCAAAGCTAAGCTTTCTTAATTTTGGGGTTAGAAAAGTTTGTGTGTGGGTGTCTTATAAATGGAAAAATACGGTAGTTACTACCAAGCTCTGAATAAAATCAACCCCCATTTAAAATATGCGTTCAAATAATGTATACAGTCACATGCCAAACACAGGTTGTTGTTATGTGCTGTCAAGTCATAACTAACGTAGACCAGCCCTGATAGGGTTTTCAAAGTGAAATATTTAAGCAATGGCTTAACCAGTTAACCCCCCCCCCATGAGTTTCCATGGGAGAACTGGGAAATTGAACCAAGGTCTCCTGAGCCATAGTGCATTACTTTATCCACTACTAGAAATGGGCTCATCCCCGTATCCAAGCTGTAGAGCCAACGTTTGTCCTTAGACAGTTTCCGTGGTCACGTAACCAGCGCGACTAGACACGGAGCACCATTACCTTCTCACTGTAGTGGTACCTATTTATCTACTTGCATTTTTTCATGGTTTTGAACTGCTAGGTTGGCAGGAGCTGGGACAAGCGACGGTAGCTCACTCCATCGCGTGGATTCGATCTTACGACTGCAGGTCTTCTGACCCTGCAGCACACAAAGGCTTCTGCGGTTTATCCCGCAGCGCCACCACGTACCAGCTTTCTATATGTGACATTTGGCTTGGCACAATATTACTTATGGGATAAAGTGGGACATTCATTAAAAACTTGAATCGATTTGGAAAAGCGGTTGCTGGACACATGCAACACATATCTGGAAGTCATGTATCTGAATATTGTGTTTGGCAGGAGTGATTTGCCTGGCTCTCGTAAGCAAATGCCAAAAGATCAGATTAGGCATAATCACCATACACTACAAATTAGCAATTTTAGGGTAAATTCTCTTCAGTGACCTACATTGCTGAGCTCTTAATCACAGGATCAAAACCCAGTCAGTACATGTAAATAAGCAGCCTCCATTAAAATAATTGGTAGCTGTATGTGTGTAACAGGCCTCTCTTACTTGCTCTCTCTGAATCTGTAGCAAGAATTTAATCAGAATTTTGTTCTTTTTAAAGGAAAAAACTATTTTGGGGCAGAAGAGTGACTCAGGAAAAAAAAAAGGATGGCATTCAAAAATTAAAAAAAACCCCAATGTCCATGTGAAAGAGAAAGAGGATAAAATCATTGCCTTGACAAAACTCTAAATATGGGCAACTAATCACACACAACAAGTGTTGATTTAGACAAGGAATATGCATCCCGCTTTGGATCTAAAGACACACCAGACCAGTTCCATGAGGCTTCATATGGTCACCAGGTAAAGGTAAAGGTTCCCCTTGACATTTTTTTAGTCAGTCGTGTCCGACTCTAGGACGCGGTGCTCATCCCCGTTTCCAAGCCGTAAAGCCAGCGTTTGTCCGAAGACAGTTTCCGTTGCCACGTGGCCAGCGCGACTAGACCCAGAGCGCTGCTTACCTTCCCACCGAAATGGTACCTATTTATCTACTCACATTTACATGCTTTCAAACTGCTAGGTTGGCGAGGAGCTGGGACAAAGCGACGGGAGCTCACTCCGTCGCGTGGATTCGATCTTACGACTGCTGGTCTTTCTGACCCTGCAGCACACAAAGGCTTCTGCGGTTTAGCCCGCAGCGCCACCACGTCCCTTGATGGTCACCAGAGATATACATGAATAACAGGGAGAGATGAGAATTTTTTTTTGTTCTTGTTAATTTTTGTTTGTTCCTGATAAGTATTTTATCAACATTCACATGTGTTTCCATGGCAAGGATGGAAAGCACACACAATTCTAAACATTAAATGGTGGGACAAATGAAAACAAACACATTCATCCACTTAGGACAAAGCTTTGTGCTCTTAAAAATTCTTGAGTCTGAATCTTTGTGGTTCTTGACCTGGCAGGGTTTATGATCACTGCTGGGTTTTTTCCTCTGAGAGGTCTTCATCTTTATCCCGAATGCAGGAGCCAGGTACAACGCGTCTCTTTCTGTGATGGGAATAATGATACCATTTGCATTTGGCCAGTGCAGATTTATTTATTTTATTTATTTATATTTATAGATGGAGAAGGACAGTGTTTCACTGCATTTTTGAAAAAGTTAGCCACATTTAAAGATTGTTTCATATTTTGAATATGAAAGACGGTATCTCCCCATAGGACTCTTCTCTGCCTTTAAGGTCATCAGAGCAGCCCCTCCTCTTGGCCCCATTGCCAGCACAGGCATAACTGATGGGGAGACGGGGCAGGGCCTTCTCTGTGGCTGCTCCCAGGTTATGGAAGGCTCTCCCTTGAGAGGTCAGGTTGTTATCCTTCCACCCACAGCTGAAGACACGTGCTTTCAGACAGGCTTTTGACAACCGTCATTGAGTCCCTGAATGCCATTTTTTAGTTAAGATAATTTTTCACATTTTACTTGTTTTAGTTATTCAGTGTATTTTAATTAGTCTTA
>NC_135792.1:10520000-10607500 GCF_051106095.1 Pogona vitticeps | reverse complement strand
CCCCAGATAAGCTTTTTTTTTTTGGAAGATGATTTCTCTTGCACAATGCATTTTTATATATCTCCTTCCTTACACTCATTTCAGAGCATGCATTCCCCAAATGCAGATATTCAAGGACAACTGTACAAAATGCAGAATGTGGAAATTTAGAAAGATCACATCATTTGGCAGACTGAATACTTCCTGACTCCCAGATGTGCATGTGATAGAATATCAAAGGTCTTCTCCCAGTCTTGCTGTTATCCTGAATTATTGTGTCCATGACTCTGTCCTCTAAGTGTCCTGTAGGGAAGATCTTTTTTCTTTGAACTGGATTAGGACATCTTTTTTCAAGGATATTTCCTTTTCTTTTGCTGTCCTCACTGATCTTTGCCTGCCTTTTCCATCCTAATCATGTACAGCTTGTGGCAGATGTAAGAGTTAAAAGTACATTCTATTTCATGAACTATTTATGAATAGTGAGTGCATCAAGCACTTAGGGTGTGTTTTCTCTCCACGTGCTGTGAAAATATGGATGTTCATTTCTTTTGTATGTTAGAATCAGGGAACATGGCTTTCACTCCTTCCTTTATGAATTTTTCTCCCAGGAAAGATGAGAAATGATAGGTTTTAATAGGAATTGCTGGCAGTATCCCCACAAGGCTGTGCAGATGGATCTCAAAATTAGAAAATAAATAAATAAACTGGAGCCATTCCTCCATATTTCAGAGTGATAAGCAACAGAAGGAAAGTCTGTTGCAAGATGAGGGAACAGTCTTTTGGGGAGCAGAAGGGCACACAGCTTATTCAGCAAAAATGGAATGTCTTACTTTCAAAACCATGGTGCATGATTCTGGAAAATGACTAGCCAAATTTGGAAGACAGACACATAGCCAGACATGACACAATGATGCAGTAGTGTTATACAAGGTAATGCTTCCAGATCCTAGTTATGGCGAATTACAACAATCCCATTGTGGCTGAAAAAAAAGAAGCAAGAAAAAGAAGTGAACAGGGGTTATGAACTTCAGTAATAACATTGATTTTGTACCTACTGAGACTTTTAAAGTGTGTCTACACTATATACTTATAGCAGTTTGATACCACTTTGACAGCTATAGCTCCATCATATGGAATCATGGGATCTGTAGTTTGGCAAGGACTTAGAATTATGTAGGAGTCTTCCTTCATCCTCTTCGTTGCTATGCTCAGAGAGAATGGCGTCTAGCCCCTCTCCTCTCCGCCACCATTTTCCATGCATGGAAAGCAACGTATTTCCTTCTCATGGGTAGGCAGAAGGAAGAACCTCTTTTATTCCAAATGTAGGAGGCAATGGTAAATCCATCCATGGTGGTAACAGCTGAACATTGCTTCTCTTGAGTGTGCTAGAGCTTTCTAACAGAGAATCAACAGTATCTCACCAAATGAAACATCTCTGTAGGTTGGCACTGTGTTAGTTAGGAATGTAGGTACCTAGGAAGCAGCCTTGCACGAACTCAGAACTTTGTGCTGCTAAGCCCCCATTGGTTAACTCTGGTGAGCAGCAGCTGTCAAGAGATCCTCGGTGGTCTCCCATTTCCAACGTAAACAGGTCCAACCTTGCTTAACTTCTGGAAACAGTTGAGATTGGGCATGTTCAATGTGTCATGGTGGTCTTACCATTGCTACTGGGAATTTGCTTATCTGAGACCCCCTGTGTCTACAAACAACTCCACTCTTATGGAAATCTAGGGTCCAGTTACATGAGATCCTCTGCTCTGAATTTAGAATCGGAGCCCCCTTAAGAACAAATGGCATCTGTTTGTTGTCTCAGGAAACAACCAGCAAAATCATTGCCACCATCTTCAGGAGAGGACGATCCGTAAGATTTATTTTCATTCTCTATAGCAGTGATTCCCAACCTTGGGTCCCCAGATGTTCTTGGACTAAAACTCCCAGAAGCTTTCACTGCTAGCTGTACTGGCCAGGATTTCTAGGAGCTGTAGTCCAAGAACATCTGAGGACCCAAGGTTGGGAGCCACTGCTCTATAAAATGCTGGAGTCATAGAATAAATACTGCTTTTGTGGACCATGCAATATCAACCAGGACAGATGCAACTGTTGCCAGATTTATGACCGTGCAGTGTAGCATTACCTGTTGTGAGACAAAATGGATCTTGCCTCCGAAATCAGCACATTTGCAAGGCTTGCTGCTCATGTCTGGCAAACAAACAAGACACACATGGTTTTTTAAAAAATTAAATGGCTGAAAATACATATCATCGAAAAATATGCATATGTACATTCTGGCCGTAGGGGAAAAAATGCATTCCAAATACTGGTAAAAATCACATGCCAGAAAGCAAAACAGAGCCTTATAATCTGTTACAGACAAAAGGATGGAGGAGAATGTGGGTGGCATTCAGAGAAACACAATGAATAAAGAAGCTTTTGAAATGTCCTTACTTGTGCTATGGTAGCAAAAGTCCTTAATACTGCTGGGTCAACAAGCCAAGAAAACCACTACTTAGCACAGTTCTGCTTTGCAAATGGAATAGCTGAAAGGTGCATGGAAAATGTGTTTATCTGTATTTGTAGAGACATCTCCCTTAACTAAAGACTATCATTTCTGGTGGGGGAACCATGGTCCACATAAAGGGAATATTCACTCGGTGTCTCCAGCATTTGCTCATGAGGAGTGCCAGGGTCCTGGTGAGTTCCCTTCTTTTGCTGCAGATTCTCCCGCTGCCAGCCCTCTTGGAGACATGCAGGGCCGGGGGCCAGCCCTGACATGAGGCAGAGGCAACTGTCTCGGGCGGCCGATTCTGTGGAAAGGGCAGCAGGAAACACAACAGCTTCCTGCTTTTCCTTCCTGAGTTCTGAGTCTGTTCCACTCTGTTGGAAGACAAAGCTTTGTATGGTACACAACCTGAGTGGCACCTCTTAAACTAGCCATCTGCTGGGTTGGCTTTGGTGGAAGATACCACCCCAGTCCCAGAGATGAAGCACAAATCAGCTGCCAGCCCAGACAACCTTTGTATGTGGAATTCAGAGTGGGCACCATCTTGTCTTTTGTCCCAGAATGCTGCGGGATGGCACTGAGTCCTTCCTAAACATTACCTGCCATGACGTTCCCAAACTCTCCACATGTGTGATTGGAATAGTGAAACTAACTAGGGAAAGAAGAGCTACAGTGGTTTTCCTCTCTCTTTTTAAAGAGAGTATGTTCCAAATTGATGTTTAACAAAGGCCTATTCCATTTTATTAACTATTCAATTAAGAGCCTCATGGCCTTTTCGTCCCTGTGTGTAACATATTTCTTGTGTCCTCTCTTCACATCTCTATCAGTAAGAGCAATCCCACTCCATTATGCCACAGAGGTCTCTCCAATCCATTTCCTTCATATGTATCACAATCTGGATTTTCCCCCTCACAGAGAGCTTTGTGTACTGACAGTTTAGGTTACTTTAAAGTGCTGCTTCCTGCTGAGACCCAAATATTATTATTCATATTATTAATAATGTTTTTTTCCCCCTCCAAATTCTTAGTCTCACTGCTGTTGGAATAAAGCAGCTCCACAACTCTAGGAGACAGATAAAGCATAGGAAACACAATTAAGAAAAGGAGAAATAAGATTAATAGACCAAAATATGGCAAATCATGCTGTATGCATTAATTTACTGCTTTCTGAGCAACTTAAATATCTAATTTGTTAAAATTATCTGCAAGTGTCTGATAATTAAACACACGAGTACTGTTTAATTTGCTTCCAGCTTAATTTTGAGGTAAATCAAATCATGTTTTGTACTATACAGGAGATGCTTGAAAATCAGCTCATGCTGTTGAGCTGAGTGAATAATGTGCACGTTGATTACTCAGTGGTGGCAACAAACCTGGTGACAGAGTTACTGACACAAGAACTAAGCTCAGTGGCAGTCCAACGTGCCAACTTTGTCCTCATGTCTACAAAGGAAACACTTTTACACAGTCCAGTAATCTAATCCAGTGGTCTCCAACCTTGGGCCTCCAGATGTTCTTGGACTTCAACTCCCAGAAATCCTGGCCAGCAGAGGTGGTGGTGAAGGCTTCTGGGAGTTGTAGTCCAAGAACATCTGGAGGGCCAAGGTTGGGGAACGCTGATCTAATCCACGTACCTTCTTGACATTTCTCCTGATCTCCTCATTGGGAGAAACCACCTACAAATGGTATAATTTTTAAAAAGCACAACTAAATTATCCAATGTGATATATGACTTTTTTTTCCAACCTTCCCCCAACCCCCACAGCATTTTACATTGGAGAGACTAACCAGTCCTTGTGCAAAAAGAATAAATGACATAACACTGGCATTAGAAAAAAAAAGCATTCAGAAAGCACGGAGGGAACACTTCTGTTTCTTAGGTCAACATGTCTTTGGCCATGGAAGAAAAGGTTTTCAAAGAGAGATTCAAAAGGAAAATGGTTGAACAAGGGGCTCGACTCCATTGCTCTTGGTTTCAACAGAGATTGATCTTTTTTTTTTATTTCACAATGAACATTACTCAGCCCAACCATGTGTGTTGGTCTGTATTACTACCTTTGCATGCTTTATAACACTGCAGGGACAGTTTTATCTATTTGCAGATATGGAGTTCCCATTTCCCCTCCTCCAGCCCTTAGAATCTCATCCTGTGCACTGCGTGTACCTCTTCTAATACTTAGAATGAATTGTGTCCTGGCAACTTGATTCTGACTTATGTTAGTCCTTGTCAGGGATTCCTACGTATAAATTATTCACAAAAAAACACCCCTAAGTCGATTCACTGGTGTGACTTAAGTCCAACTTGACATCGAGTCCCATAATTCATGTCCCCATCCTTGCCTGGTTCCTCATGCAGGTACTCCAACTCACTGAGCAATCCAGCTATCTTAGGTTATCCAGTAATTATGTTAAAGGTAAAGGTAAAGGTTCCCCTTGACAATTTTTGTTCAGTCGTGTTCAACTCTAGGGGGTGGTGCTCATCCCCGTTTCCAAGCCATAGAGCCAGCGTTTTTGTCCGAAGATAATCTTCCGTGGTCACATGGCCAGTGCAACTTAGACACGGAACGCTGTTACCTTCCCACCGAGGTGGTCCCTATTTATCTACTTGCATTTGCATGCTTTCGAACCACTAGGTTGGCAGCAGCTGGGACAAGCAACGGGAGCTCACTCCGTCACGTGGATTCGATCTTACGACTGCTGGTCTTCTGACCCTGCAGCACAGGCTTCTGTGGTTTAGCCCACAGTGCCACCACATCCCCTCCCCCCATGTAGTTATGTTACGTGCTGTCAAATCAGAACCCACTAATAGCTACCTTAATATGGCTTTCAAGAGAAGTGAAATACTTAAGAAGTGGTTTTGCCAGCTCTAGACCCCCAGTGAGATTCCCTGGCTGAGCAGAGATTTGAACCCAGGCTTCCTGATTGCTAGTCCATCCATTACACCACGTTGGGTACTCACTGGTGGTTTATACATCCCTTCGCCTCATAATGGGCAAATGTCTATTATTAGACACATCTAAGGAAAAATGGATTTTAATGGTTACTAAAGAACTGTGCTATATGACCATGTAGAAACTTCTTTCTACCATTTATATATATATATTTTAAAAAATGTAAAGTACAAAAGAATGCATAAATGGTGCAGGATATTTTTATGAGTTACAGCATGAATAGAAAAGAAGAGAAATTCCATCAAACTGTCAGGATGTATTAACCTTCTTTCTTATTAACTGAATTGGTTTCTGGATGTAAAAGGCCAACAGACTCATGAGCCAAAGACGTTATTGCTGCCTTCCTAAAAACGGTCAAGGTGTGTACATTGTTGTATTGTTTGCTCAACTACCAATGTCATGTCAAAGCCCTCTCCTTGTGAAGGACGTAGTATTATTTAGTAATTCCTACAAACCTTTGTGAAAAGGTGACCTCAACTGCTCCATGCTGTTTGCCCATCTGTCTTGTCCAGAACTGTCTACCTTGACTGGGATTGACAGCAGTATTTTTCTGGATTTAAATCATTTCCTATCCTCCTCCACAGCTTCTAAAGGCTTCCTAGCATGAAGGGGATCCCTAGCAATTCCCTCCAAGCTTGGCAGGAGGTGAGAACAAGGTGCCTTTAATTTTCCAGAATGGCTGTGGCATTATTGTGGTTGATGACATCACTGGAGCTCCAGTGGCATCACTTGACTCAACAGGATTCCAACTATTGTAACTTAGTTCTGCCTCTGTTATTGCTAAAATGAATTAATTACTAGTAACTCTTTATTTATAATGAATGACTTGTGAGTGAATGTTATGACATCATCCCCATTGCCAGACTGCTTCTATTCATCCTGCAGGTTTCCCTGACTTTGTATAGCTAACGCATGGGTCAGGATTAATGTTTAGCTAGGCAACAATCAGGTTTTTCTGCTCTCCACCAGCAGTACTTTTCCTGCGGGCCCTCTCTTTGCTAAGGAGCAGAGAACACCGTCAGAGCTGCCATCTCCCAAGGCACCCCCCTTTTAACCCAACAGAAAGGGGTGGCTTCTCTTGTAGTTTATTTCTTTCCCTCCCTGACAGCTGACAGGGGGAAAAAATGATTCGTTTGAAATGTAGTGCTAGAGGAAAGTTTTGCAGATACCCTGGACTGCCAGAAAGACAAACAAGTGAGTCCTGGACCAAATCAAACCTGAACTGTCTCTGGCAGGCAAAAATGTTGAAACTGAGGCTGTCCTACTTTGGGCACATCATGAGAAAGCGGGATTCCCTGGGAAAGACAATAATGGCAGGAAAGGTGGAAGGCAGCAGGAAGACCAAATATAAGAGGGACTGACTCTCTAAAGGAGGTCAGAGGATTGAGTTTCCAAGGACTGGGCAGGGCAGTTGAGGACAGGACATCATTCATTCATAGAGTTGCTGTTAGTCATACGCAGCTTGATGGCGTGTAACAACCAGCACCTGGAGTCTTCGAAAACAGGTACATAATTCAAGCTAATGGTTGTTGTGGGTTTTTCGGGCTCTTTGGCCGTGTTCTGAAGGTTGTTCTTCCTGACATTTTGCCAGTCTCTGTGTCTGGCATCTTCAGCGGAACAGGAGTAGGAACTTTGTCCATGCTCTGTTATTCTGAAGGTTGTTCTTCCTGACGTTTCACCAGTCTCTGTGGCTGGCATCTTCAGAGGAACAGGAGTAGGAACTCTGAACCCACAACAACCATCAGATCCTGGCCATGAAAGCCTTTGAGAATAAATTCAAGCTAACATTTCCCTCTCCTTACCAGCCAGAGAAATCTCTGGCATGCTTACCACACAGATAAAAGCACTGAGCAGGTGAGATTTTATTCAAGACAAAGTTAAATTTTATTATACCTACAAAAGAAAGAAATACAACACATTCAAAAAATCCTATTAAGGCAAAACCTAAGCACAGGTTCCTTCCCTGGAATATTACTTAAGGAAAACAAATACGCCGAGAGCACCTTCTGAGTAACCAACGCAGCAAATGAAAGCGAATCCTAAACATTTCTTATACAACTTTAAACAGTCCTTCAGTTACAACATGAAGCTTCTCTTGGTTTCTTGTGTCCTTCTATCTTTGGTCTGGATCCTGGTATCAGCTGATTTTTTTTTCTTTCCTGGAGATTCAAGGCTTCTCCCCCACATCCTGAGGCCCTCAAAAGATTCCTCAGAGCAAAAGGGAGCCCCAGGGAGCTTCAGAACCTAAAACAGGGAGACAAGAATCATTTAATTAAACATACATTTTAGTTGCACAAGGTGATGGCATAACCAGCTTCCACAGAACAAGTGCCATTGTCCATCAGAATACGGTCTGAAGCTGAGGTTTATGCTGCTGTGTGCCTTGAGCCCCATCTCAAACTTGTTGGAGGAAGAGCTTTCTCTCAAGAAGACCCCAACCTCTGAAGCAACCCCTTCTCCTAAGGGGCGTTCCTCTGAAACCAGTCACTTCTTGAGGGATTCCCAGTGTGATGTAGTAGACAGAGCGGCAGGCTTGGGGAACAGAGTTCGAAGCCCCACTTAGCCATGGTAACTCACTGAGGGAGTGGAACTGGTAAAACCACTCCTTAGATATCTCACTTACCTTGAAAGCCCTATTAGAGTCGCTATAAGTTGGTTCCAACTTGACGGCATGGAACGCACACACCCAAGCACATCCTGTAGTCTTTTTCTGTGCTTGTGTCCAATTTCCTGCGACTCAGCTCCAAAGTCATAATCCGCTGGAGGATTAGACTTCTGGCCTCCAGAGAATCCACCATCCTTTAGGAGTGTAATCTTCTGGGCCTCAAAGAGTCCATGGTCTGCTGAATACAGCAATTCTTTGACCATATTAGGTTGAAGAGGCTTGTTTCCAACAAATTGTGTTGACATAATTTTGAATATTTGAGAAGACTATGACAACATTTGGAAGGATTTGTATTAAGAGACCTGTACCTGGGGCTCTATTCTATATGGAGATAATCTACCTGCAGTTAATAATGTGGAAATAAATATGCAGTGCCATGCTTAACAGAAAAAGCGAAAAAGAGAAACAATTTATCTCTGAGGCTGACAGCTGTCTGGTAACCAATATAGGAATTTTTTGAAGATTAGCACTGTGATGAAGAGGAAAAAGCTCACACTTCTATCTTCGATTACATTATACCTCATCAAAGT
Source organism: Pogona vitticeps (assembly GCF_051106095.1). Classification (NCBI taxonomy): domain Eukaryota; kingdom Metazoa; phylum Chordata; class Lepidosauria; order Squamata; family Agamidae; genus Pogona; species Pogona vitticeps. The sequence goes on along the minus strand of NC_135792.1, from coordinate 10,598,876 downwards.
TAACATTCTAGCAGCTTTTTAAACCTGCCATTTCTTTTCAGCACCACATTAAAGAGCTATTCCGGTTTCAATTGGCACCGAAAGATTTTGCTTCTGGAATTCTTCTACGGCCAAAAGAAATTTTTCCTGTTAATGTCCTTCAGCAGGTTTGGGATTTAGCCATTTTGTGGAAATTCTGTGTAAGAGGTATTGCATGGTTGTTCTATAGCGGTGGTTCTTAACCTTTGTTACTCAGATGCTTTTGAACTGCAACTCCCAGAAACCTCAGTCAGCACAGCTGGTGGTGAAGGCTTCTGGGAGTTGCAGTCCAAAACTCCTGAGTAACCCAAGGTTAAGAACCAGTGTTCTATAGGACACAGTCAATACCGTAAGACAGTGGTCCCCAACCTTGGGCCTCCAGATGTTCTTGGACTACAACTCCCAGAAGCCTTCACCACCAACTCTGCTGGCCAGGATTTCTGGGAGTTGAAGTCCAAGAACATCTGGAGGCCCAAGGTTGAGGGACCACTGCCGTAAGATTCAATTGATTTTTAGACAAGAGGCTTAAACTGATTTAATGGTTGTTCCCTCTCCCTAAGGAACTGGAAAGGTTGAGGGGTAGAGCTAAAGGTCGCCTGTAACATTCTTGCCAAATTAGTATTCCCAGGATTCCTTTGACAGCTGTCACAGCAGTTGACTCGTATAAGGCCACTTGTGGCATTTGAACTAGGACTCAGGAGAAAAAGGATTCAAATCCCCTCTCAAGCAGGGAAACTCAGTTGTTGTTATGTGCCACCAAAGCTCCTCTGACATCCGATGAGTGAGAGATCTCCAAAATGTCCAGTCCTCAACAGCATTGCTAAGCTCTTCTAAACTCAAGCCTGTGGTCCTTTAGAGCAGTAGTCCCCAACCTTGGGCCTCCAGATATTCTTAGACTACAACTCCCAGAAGCCTTCACCACCACCGCCAGGATTTCTGGGAGTTGAAGTCCAAGAACATCTGGAGGCTCAAGGTTGGGGACCACTGCTTTAGAGTTAATCCATCTCATATTTGGTCTTTCACTTTCCCTGCTGTCTTCAACCTTCCATAGCGTTATTGTCTTTTCCACAGAATCTTGCCTTCTCATGAACAACATTTTTTGCTTCCAGAGACAGTTCAGGCTTGATTTGATCTACAACCCATTTGTTTCTCTTTCTGGCAGACCAGGGTATCTGCAAAGCTCTTCTTCAGCATCATCTTTCAAATGAACCAATTTTTCCCCATCTGCCTTTCTTTACTGTCCAGCTTTCACATCTGTACATGGTAACTGGGAATACAAGAGTGTGAATAAACTTGGTCATGGTCTCCAATGACACATCTTTATATTTAGTGATTTTTTTAAAATTCCTTCCATGCTGCCCTTCCAAGTCTCAGTTGTCTTCTGATTTCTTGGCTTGCAGTCTCCGTTTGATTTGATGATTGAACCAAGGTATAAAAATCTTCCGCTATTTCAATTTCTTCATTGTCAGCATTAAAGCTATGTAGTTCTTCTGTCTTCCTAATATTCAGCTGCAGTCCTGCTTTGGCACTTTCTTTTTCACTTTCACTAAAAGTCACTTCAAGACATTGCATCTTTCTGCCCATAAAATTGTGTCATTTGCATATTGATGTATCTTCCACCAATTTTGACTCTTCCTTCAACTGAATGATATATTCTGTGTACAGATTGAACAGAAAAGGGATGGAGCGCAGCTGTATCAGACACCTTTGACTACAGGAAACCATTCTGTTTCTCCATATTCTTTTTATAAGGAACAACCCGCAGTTTCTCATGATCCACAAAGTCAAAGCTTTGCTGTAGTCTATAAAGCATAGAATTAGGTTCTTCTGCAGTTCTTTGATGCACTCCAGTAGTCACCAGATATTTACAATATGATCTCATGTGCCTCTTCCTTTTCAGAATCCAGCTTGAACATCAGGCATTTCTCACTTCATATAAGGCAAAAGCCTTTGATGCTAAGGCAAATACCTTGAGCATCACTTTGCTTGCATGGAAAACTAAAGCAATGGTCGTCTAGCTATTGCATTCCTCGGCATCTCCTTTCTTGGGGACTGGAATGTATATTGAATGTTTCCAGTCTGTGGGCCATTGTTTTGTTGTCATTTGTTGGGAAATATACAGTACCATTCTTTGAACATCTCACTTATCTTAAAAACCCTTTATGGGTCACCATTATAGATGGGAACAAACTGCTGGTTTGGCAGTTCCTGCCAGTTCAGTTTTCAGCTGAACAGGTGTTAGGGACTTCCTAGCCCTGTCTCCTCTAGTGGGGCCCACTCAGACACAGAGTCCCCTGCTTCCCTGCCCTGCCTCCTCTGGTGCTGACTCTCAGTGGGTGGTTGGCAGAGGAGGTGGGGCTGGGAAGCACCAAACACCTGTTCAGCTGAAAAACAAACCATCACAAACCGCCAAACGGATGGTTCGTGCCCATCTCTAGTCATCAAGAGTCAGAAGCTACTTGAAGGCACATAATGCATCAGACTTCTCTCACCAAGCTGACTGCTTCTGACAAAACTAATTACACTGTCCTCAAAAATACTCTTTCTCTTTTACAGCATCTTTATAGCCAGGGAGCGTACCAGACATGCACACGTGTTTCATCTCCCCCTCAACTGGTTTTCACAGACTCCACTGGCAGACATTGAACCGTATCACTGCCAATCAAAACCCAGTGAGTCAGCATGCATACCAATACATTCATTATAGTCGCACAAGGGTGCAGTTATGTTATTGCACAGCAAAGCAAATCTGCATAATATAAAGCAATTCAAAAAATGGGGCACACAAAACAAAACAAAATTATAACTTTGAAACTAGACTTTGGATCAGGACCAAGTTTGGCACAGTAGTAGAAAATAATCTGCTTTGTCTCTATACCAAAAGTGGGGAAGTTTGGGCAAAGTGTTTTTAAGGTACAGTGGTGCCCCGCATAGCGATGATAATCCGTTCCAGAAAAATCGTCGCTATACGGATTCATCACTATGTGGAACAAAGAAGCCCATAGGAATGCATTAAAACACGTTTAATACGTTCCTATGGGCAAAAAACTCACAGTTCTGCGAAAATCCTCCATGCGGCTGCCATTTTCGCTGCCTGGTAAGTGAGGAATCTGGGCAAAAACACAGCTGGCGGCCATTTTATTTACCCAGCAGCCATTTTGGAGCCACCAATAAGCTGTTCTTAAAACATTGCTATGCAAAAATCGGTAAGCGAAACGCTTACCGATCATCGCAAAGCGATGTTTTACCATTTAAAACATTGCAATGTGATCACAAAAACGATCGCAAAAAACACATCGCTATGCGGATTCGACGTTAAACAAAGTGCTCGTTAAGCGCGGCACCACTATATTATGTAAAAGTAAAACTGTTTTACCTCCCTGTGCAGAAAAAAGTGACCTTACAGTCCTCAGATTTTTTTTTAAAAAAGATCAAATACACTGCAAAGATCCTGTTTATCTTGAAAGAGAATGATTGGTCCCTCCTGCTTTTTTTTTTAATTTGGAAGGTATTCAGTCTGTAAGGGCTGAAATATTGCTTCTCAAAAAAGGCCTTTCAAAAGAATACATCTGTTACTTTATTATAATCTGAACATGCATGGAACAGGCTTGTCAGCAATAGTGTTTCCAGTAGGTGGATCAGGAAAGGGAGATGTTTGGAGGGCAATGAAAGGCCACAGAAACAGTCAAAAGACAGGTTTTCTTTGAAGAGTAAAAAAAAAACAAAAAACAATACCCAACAAGCTCACACTCTGGCATAATCTACCATGCACATTAAGCACTCCTTACAAGCTTTGTCCCTGCTTCTGAATCTGTGAAACAAAACATAATCAAACAAAGAAAAATCTGGTTTCCAAAGTAGTTTCCCTTTGCTGCTAATCCCTTTTTAATGAGTCCGAATAAGGAGGGTTAAGCCATAGGAGTAAGTGGGAGTCAGGGCTACCAATTTAAGCAGCATAGTATGCCTTCAGAATAATTTAATAGAGTAGATGGAGCCAATTGATTTCACATTTAATTAATTATGAAGTACGGGCGATTGCCCAGATTGTCAGCTGCTAAAAGAAGTCAAAGAGGAGGCCAGGAAATGGGAAGTTTTTTAGTTGACAGAAACATATTTCATCCAAGACAGCCAGAACTTAAGTCCTGTGAATCTTGGTAGAGGTTGCTTGATTGAGATCAAGAGTCTTCTCCCTAAAAAGACGCAGCTGTGGTCTCCATTCAGGTTTCTAGATCTGTGTCAGTTGATGCCTCTTATTTTTTTTGCCAACAAGACCAGCTGTTTCATCTGCATCCTCTCTGAAGCCCTATTGTGGCCTAGTGTTCTTCCAGAAAAAGTGGCATTCCAGAAAGTGGTGGTTCTTTAGCACAAGAATCAAGATGAGGCTTCCATCTACAAGAACTAATTTTCAGAATTAGCTGCTGGTAGAGCTTCATTCTCAGTCCTTGGTGTTCAGCTTCTGTAGGGTTAGGGAAACATGGCCTTTCAGCTGTTTTTGGACTGCAAATCCTTCATCTTTGCCTTTGACAAATGATAGTTGTAGTTGGCATATATTGGGACACACTTTCCTCGTCCATAATCTAATCCATCATGACTAACAATCCTTGAAAGTTTTTTTCATTCTCATTTCAAAGTAAACCATCCTGATCTATTCTTAGATTTATATTCAAATATTGTGCTTCACCTTGTATGTGAGAGATATAGTTCTCAGATATGAAAACCAAAATACAACCCCCTGAAAAGAAGCCAATGTGGGTAAAGTGAAAAAGGGAATGTATTCTTGAAGGCTTTCATGACCGGGATCCAATGGCTGTTGTAGGTTTTTTGGGCTGTTTGGCTGTGTTCTGGAGGTTTATCCTTCCTAATGTTTCTCCAGCCAGCCACAGAGACTGGCGAAACGTTAGGATGAAAAACCTACAGAACATGGCCAAACAGCCCGAAAAACCTACAACAGCCATGAAAAAGGCAAGTTCAGAAATGTACAGTTTGAGAAAACCCACTTACAGATGTGAACAAAGAGCTCTCTTACATCTTTAAGACTAAGATATTTTGTTTGTCGTAAGTGTTTGTAGACTGGAGCCCACTTCTTAGATGTGTCTGAAGAACAGAGCTGCAGCTCACAAAAACTAACACCAAATAGATGTTCTTTGTCTCAAAATTGCCAGAGGACTGGTTGTTGTTGCTGCTGTTGTTGCAACAGCAGACTAACATAGCTGCCTCCTTTAAAAATAACAGTGGTGCCTCACTGGACAGTTGCCTTGCATGACAGTTTTTTGCTAGACATTGGCTTTTTGTGATCGCTATAGCAATTCGCAAAACAGTGATTCCTATGGGGGAATTTCACTGGACAATGTTTGGTCCCTGCTTCACAAACCGATTTTCACTAGATGACAATTTTGACAGCTCCCTCCGTGCTCGCAAACAAGTGTTTTTGGGACCTAAACTTCGCAAGACAGCGATTTAAACAGCTGATCAGCAGTTCGCAAAGCAGCTTTCCTATGGCCGATCTTTGCTAGACAACGACGATTCTTCCCCATTGGAACGCATTAAACAGGTTTCAATGCATTCCAATGGGGAAATGCTTTTCGCTAGACAATGATTTAGCTAAACAGCGATTTCAGTGGAACAGATTATCATCATCTAGCGAGGCACCACTGTATGTATTCTGTAAGAAATGCCATGTTAGTTATACTGTTGTTCCCACCCCTCGATCTTGGGAGCTATGATTTAGGGCGGATGTTAGATGTCTACAAACTAGCTGGATTTTTATCCTTAGGGTTGTTTCTTACTTTGTTCTCCTTTATGTTGTTAATTTTTGTTAACCTTGGGAGTATTCCTCTTGAAATAACAAATCAGGTGCCATCAATTCTATTCCGACTCATGGAGATCCTTTTCAGGGTTTCTAGGCAGACAGTACTCAGAATTGGTTTACCATTCCCTTCTTCTAGGGGTGCCCTGGGACTGTGCAACTCGACCAAGGCTACACGGGCTGGCTGTTCTCCATGAAGGCAGAGTGCAGAACCAAGCGCCCAATCTCTGGCTCTGCATCCAGATACCTAAACCACTGGGTTTTCTAGTAATCTCTACTTCTGAAAGACAGGCAACAAATCTTTTAAATTTTTTAAGAAGTAGAATGTCCATTTAGGAATCTCTGGTGCACTTGCACACACAGTTACACACAGAGAAACATAATGGGCACAGATACCATTTTCAGGATTGCTAAGGAAGATAGAATGATTTTTATACAAGTATGTAGGTCGTGTAGATCTTCCATAAGAAAAACAGAAAAGGAGAAGGACAGGGGAAAATAAAGGATTCAGAAATATAAATACTCAAATGTGTCGTTGGTGTTTTTCAGCTGGGGTTCAGCTGGATCCTATGGGGGAAAAACAGGTCCACTATTCGTGTTTTCATTTTTATTTTTTAAATGATGCAGCAACCTTCATAGTAGAATTGAAGATAAGGAAAATGGTTCCTTCGAAGATTTTGGGATAAGGAATCCATCTCTCTACATATGCGAGACTGCATTGTTGGAAAAGACCGCAGTTTTGTTTCCAAAGGGTATTTGAACAGGAAACAACAATCTCCACTGGATTGATTCAAACTAGGCTGAATGTTCAAAACTTATTCTGTCTGGAAGCGTTGTCTTCCAGGTGAGAAGAGGAAATAAACCACTTGGCATTTTTGATAATAGAGTCTGTTATATGCATAGGCAGATGGTTCCTGAAGGCTTTGGGGATTAAGGTAAATCTATTTTGAGAAGAGAAAAAGTCATTTAGAAAATAAAAATCCGAGAATAATTCCAACTTTGGAGGTTTCTTCCCCAGACTGCTCTAAATGTGTCCCCGTAGTTAAAACTTGCCACAGCGATACTTTATAATGGCCGTCCAATCTCTCTGTCAATATTATACAAACGTATTCCCCATTTCGATATAATTTTGGATTTCTAGAAAGTTAAAGAAAAAACAAGCTACCATAGCCTTAGTTAAGAGTCCTGGAAATCTGCCCACAAGTCTTCTATTTCAGCACCTATTTTATCCTACAGGAATCAGTTGGCAAGGCTATTTATCTCAAATATGGTCTATACTATAGTTAGGGTTGTCATGTCAACACCATTTCATTCTTTAGGTTTCAGTCTGAGTTCTAGGGAAGGTTCCTCAAAATACTCAAGACGGTAGGGCCCTTCAGTAAAGATGGCAAAATGGTGTGTGTGTGTGTGTGTGTGTGTGTGTGTGTGTGTGTGTGTGTGTGTGTGTGTGTGTGTGTGTGCGTGTGCGTGTGCGTGTGTGTGTGTGTGTGTGTGTGTGTGAGCGAGAGAGAGACTCAAAGTAGAAAAAACCAGTGAAGTGACATGCCAGTGAATCTGTGACATCTAGAAATAAATTAGTGTGACAGACTGACATGGCTATCTCCCTAAAGTTTGCAAACGTCACCTCCCACAGTGTGCTGGAAAAAAAACTTGAAGGCTGGTGCATGCCTGTTGCAAAAACACTGTCTTCTAATGAAAATGGAGGGGCAAAAGTACATTTGGTTGTATCTTTAAATCATCTGTCATAAAGATTCCTAACTATTGACTGTTTTAAGAATCACAATATTATGAGCCTACATCAGAATCCGATTACACTACAGAACTGAAGAATGTTGGACACATAGGATTGAACTTTGGTGTGAAAATATTGTGAGGCAGGCATTTTCCATAAACATTTCCTATAGCATGTGTGTTTGTTGATGCCCTTTTCCTTCTCATGTTTACATTTTTATACACATGTTGTCCAATCAATCAAGGCAAATTTGAATATATTTTTCAACTGCAGAGCTTAAATCCTCTGACTCAGTGATCAGAATGATGTAGAATCATTGAGGTGGCTAGAAATAAGTATTTTTGAAGAATAGGGGCTAATGGGAGAGGGGACAATGGCTCTCTTGTCCTTTGTATGTTAAGAAGAATGATGTAGCCAAAGATGTACACCTGGATGAATCATCATCAGCATACTGTTCAAGTTATAAAGAAATAATAAGAATGCCCCAATGGTCACTAGTTATTGTGCAGCTGATTGCTGTTCTAGTTCACCTTGGTCATGAGTCCATCCACATTTGAGATTTTGGGAATTTGGCTACATTTTGATCCATTATGAATGGAAACAACATTTATCTGGTCTGCATATTTTTAAAAACTGTTAAAGAGTCAATGTTTTTTACTTGGAAAAACAATGGCAAACGGTTATAAAAGTAGCCTAAGGCAATGAAAATTAAAGGAGGTCTTTGCCATTTAGGTGCAAACTTTTTAGGAACATTCTGTGATCAAGGAAACAACTGGAAAAATGTTTTTTTTTTAATGAAAAACACCCCACTAGGCATGACATCATTAAAGGAGGATGAGTTTTGCCTGCATATGTGGCATTTTGGGGTGGCTTGGGGTGTCTTTGCTAGAATCTGGGCAATGCTGTTTTCATTTTTTAAACGACGCCTCAAACAGCTTTAGGTTCGAGATCCACAAATGCATGTAAAAAGAAGACCCCAATCTGTCATGTTTACCCATGGCTCTCATAGACTACAAAGGCAGTTATCACAATGAGTTGCTTTTGTGTGTGACAAGAGTGGAATGCATTTGTTTATCATACATGATAAAGAGAAGGCCTATTTTTCTGTGTGTCCTCATTTCATTGTTGGAAATGGAGAAGGTAGATGCCACTGGGATCGAGTTCTTGCGACCCTCATAGCAGCTTTTCCATGCTGTCTGCAGGCAAAAATCTCTTGAGATCTCTTCCAAGACAAGGTGAAGTGAAGCTTGCGAGACCACTCATACTTCCCATTCGCCTTAGAATCATGTTACTGGCTGTTCTTTTAGAAAGAAAACCTTGAGGGAAAGTTTTGTTATGGTCTGGGGGTTAAGTGGCGCAAAGTTCCTGCACTGGCAATCTCCAAAGAGTCCTATGATCTTGTTTCCTGGAATTCATGTGTCAGTTGAGATTTGTAAGATTAATAGAAATCTCCAAACTGACATCAAAGATGCCTCTGCAAGGCGTTCTTTTGCTTAGTCACAAAGGCAATCAGAGTGAGTAGAACTGCTAACAGATCATGAAAGGACGCGCCTGCGCCTGCTTGTGCATGTAAGAGAACATGTGAGGAAAGGTGGCAAATTGTGCGTCATTGACTGTATACAAGGATGATGCAGTTTTCCCCCAAAGGCAGAATATGAAGTCAAAAATTAAATGTTAAAATGATGAACCACAGCACAGAGTGGTGTTTGCATATTGTGTGTGCACACCTGCACCATGCTGGAATGGAAACAGAGTTTGGCGAGGAAAAAAACACTAATTTTGTGAAACATATATCCAAATCTTTCACTTAGCAAGGTGGGGGAATTATTGGAAGAGGAGTTGAAAAAGTAACCAGGCATTAGGATGACATAAGAAGAAGGAGAACCATGAGCTTATTTGGGGAGGGGGAAAACTGAGATATAAAAGTAACTAAGTGAATCAATTAACAAGAGGAGAAGGCTCAGCTTAGCAGAGGAACCCATGCTTTTCACGCAGAAGGCCCTAGGTTCAGCTCCTGGCATTTTCAAGGAAAAGAGGGTAAGCTGATGAATTTGAACATAACAGAGAGTGCCATTCCCATTCTGGAGACCAGTGTTATCCCAAGTGTTTACTCCAGTGTACAACGGCTGCCACATCTGCCAGTACCACCATCGCCTGTTCCAGCTCCAGAAACCCATTCAAGTTTCCGGAGGTACACACTTTCACGTTGCAGTTTATAAGAGAGACATCTTTGCTGCAGACCCTCCTTGGGTCAGTTTTGAACCTTGTAGTTTTTCCCCATCTGAAAAAAAAATCTGACTTAATCTGGTTATATAGAACTGGTCTGTTAACAGTTCTACTCACTCTGATTGCCTATATATATAGCCAGACTAAGTCAGATTTTTTTTTTTCAGATGGGGAAAAACTACAGTGGTGCCTCGCTTTACGATTGCCCCGCATTACGATGAATCCGCTTTACAACGATCTTTTTAGAACGATGGTCTAAATGGGGGAATTTCGCTTTGCAATGGTCGGTTCCCTGCTTCGGGAACCGATTCTTCGCAAAAACGATGTTTTTCTAACAGCTGATGGGCGGTTTCAAAATGGCTGCTGGGTAATAAAAATGGCTCCCTGCTGTGTTTAGGGATGGATTCCTCGCTATGCAGGCAGTGAAAATGGCTGCCGTATGGAGGATTGCTGGATGGTGAGTTTTTACCCCATTGGAATTCATTGAACGGGTTTCAATGTGTTTCAATTGGGTTTTTTATTTCACTTTATTATGTTCTTGCTTAACGGCGCTTTTCCTGGAACGGGTTATCGTCGTTAAGCGAGGCACCACTGTACAAGGTTAAAAACTGGCCATTTTGGTTATATCTCTCCCTGCTGGCCAGATGACACAGGGCTCAGTTAAACAAGATACTTGGTTTTTGCTCCTGACTTTTGCACTTTTCTGATCTTTCATGGATGTTGGTAACATTTTGTGCTGGAGTTTGCGAGCAGTGGGCAGAGCTTAGTATTCTACCGTTTTTTTTCATGGAGAGGTCATTTTCATGTCATAGATTCTAGTCATCTGCATTTAATTATGGTTGAAAAAAAACTTGTAAGAATAGGGAGGGGAAAATCAAGAAGCAAAGGTGCTGGGGATTTATAAACATTTATTTGCAGGAAAACTAGGGAGGCAATCCTCTAGATTTTCCCAAACCTGTGGCTTTTGCAGTGCAAAGCCATCATGAACACTGCTAAGTGTTCCTCTTTCATGAGGAATCACAGCTAGCCGTGCTTATTTGCTACATATTTTGCCCATCTGTACAAGTCCTCGGTTGCATTGGGTCCCACTGAAATCAATGTGAAACATTAGTCTTTCCTTAAGATACAACTCAATGCTTCCACTGAAAACAAAGTGCTGCTAATTTAGTTCAGATCAAACCCAGCGCTCAGAAACATTACTTTTTGTTAGGTGTACAACTCCCAGCGCGCCCATTCATGCCAGCTGGAGGACTGTGAGAATTGCAGCTCCCCAAAGGGTAATGTTTCAAGGCTCTGATCATCGTCTTCTGAATATTTTTGCTTATTAAAGTTGCCTTCCTAAACATGTCATTAGTGTGAATTCCCCGAGTTGCCTCCCCGAGGAGTAAAAAAAGTTAAATCTCTGGATACCTGAGAAGCAAATATAAATTGTCTCTGGTACACACGCATTTGGATTGATGATTATGTAAGATATTCATGTCCACACTCTGAATCCCTAATGGGACCCTCAAGGCAGCTCATATGGATGCGTGTGCATAGCCACAAATATGCCACGCAGGGTGCAGGGTGTTGTTTGTTACTCAGCTGTTGTTGTGCCATGCTTGGAACTGTGCACAGCACATTATTGAAAAAGGATGTTTTTCTAAAAGATCTTTAACCTGGAGAGACAAATGACTTCTTTGCTTTAAGTGGAGGAGAGGCTATCATCTATCTATCTATCTATCTATCTATCTATCTATCTATCTATCTATCTATCTATCTATCTATCTATCTATCTATCTATCTATCTATCTATCTATCTATCTATCTATCTATCTATCTATCTATCTATCTATCTATCTATCTATCTATCTATCTATCTATCTATCTATCTAAAATAGCTCTATCCTGCTTTTCTCCCCGAAAGGTGGCTCACATCATTAAAACTGTGTTTTAAAGCTTAAAACAGTTTGTATAGAAATATTTAAGAAGAATTAAACAAATATTATATTAAAATGTTGACTAGGATCAGTATTACAACATGTTTGATATGCTATGGAGTATATTATGGTGTTCATAAGAAGTACACCAATGGGATGTAGTGGTTACAGACCCAAATTTAAATCCTCTCTTGGCTGCAAAAGTCACTGGGTGACCTTGGCTTGTAAGGCTCCATGAGCGTGTGACCTACGTCACAGGGGTATTGTGAGGCTGATATGTTTATGGTCGTGGTGAGGAAACTATCTACACTCAGTGGAGGAAAGCTAGACAGAAATGCAGTTAATGAATGATGAATATTATGCCAATTTGGTATGGGAAAGAGCAGACGATGTACATACTTCAGCAGTCTGTAAGTATGAGCACATTTGTGCAGACTGCTGGTATATGTACTCCATCAGCTCTTTGTTATGTCACCCAGGTGCAGGTAAGTGGGCACAGGTGATCTCAACCAATCAGTGTCAACATAGCAAATGGATGATGTCATAATACTACATAGCCAATCAGGGTTGGCTATTTCAGAGCATCACCACAGGCAATCAAATGAACAGGGAGTGCAACATGCGTATGGACATATGTGGCTGCCTGGGTACTCGGTCCAGCAGCAATGTCGCTCGGACGGTTGGGGAGGGAGAGTTGTTATAGTCTATAGGAGTACTATCTCTTTGACCAGGCTTCCTATCCCTTTGAGAGGAGGTCTTGAGGGCCTGTATTGTGTGTTAGGCTTACAAGACAGATTAGGGATTCTGTTGGTGTACCACCCACCCTACTGCATACCAACAGTCTCCCTGCCTGAGCTGAGGTAGTCTCAGATCTGGTGTTGAGGACTCCCAGGCTGTTGATGCTGGGGAACCTCAACATTCATGCCGAGGCTGCCTTGACTGGGGCAACTCAAGACTTCATGGCCGCCATGACAACCATGGGGCTATCTCAATGTGTCATTGGCCCGACACATGAGAAGGGTCATGTCTTGGACCTGGTTTTCTCAATGGGACTGGAAGATGGTGGCTTGGATGTGGAGGGGCTGGTTGTGACCCCATTGTCATGGTCAGACCATTTCCTGGTCAAGTTTAGTCTATTAGCTTCTTCTCCCCTCTGCAAGGGTGGGGGATCTATTAAGATGATCTGCCCTCAGAGACTAATAGATCTGGATGGTTTACTGAATGCTCTGGTGATTATCTGTCTGATATGGTTGGCACTCCTGTCGAAGCTCAGGTCTATGGAATAGGGAGATGACCTGAGCGGTTGACACGATTGTGCCTAAGTGCCCTCTCCCTGCACACAGAGCCCAGACAGCTCCTTGGTATACTTCTGAACTGCGGGCGATAAAGCGAGAAGGGAGATGGCTGAAGCGCAGGTGGAGGAAATCCTGCTGCGAGTCTGATCGAACACGACTTGGAACCCATTATTGGTCTTATTTCATGGCAATACGGCTGGCAAAACAGCAATATTTCTCCAGCCATATTGCTTCCAGCAGAGCTGTTTCGGGTGGTCCAGGATCATCTTCAACTAGGAAATCCGGTAGAGGTCCCAGACTGCTCATCAGCTTGCTGTGATGAGTTTGCCATTCATTTGAAGGAAAAATTTGCTCAGATTCGCAATGGGTTGGACTCCACTGTTACTACAGAATCAGAGGATGTGTCCAGTGTGCCATGCTGAGGTCAAGCATTAATGGATGAGTTTCAATTGTTGAGACCTGAGGATCTGGACAGGGTGCTTGTGTCTGTCCGTTCTACCACCACTCCGCTCAACCCTTCCCCATCTTGGCTAATTGGAAGATCTGCCAGGGGGTTCGCACCTGGGTCCAGGAGGCCGTGAACGCCTCTTTGAGAGAGGGACAGGTCCCTACCACCTTGAAAGAGGCAGTAATTCGGCCACTCCTAAAAAACTCTAACCTGGACCCAAGGCTGGTGGTTAACTACTGACCAGTGGCGAACCTCCCTTATTTGGGCAAAGTGTTGGAGCGGGTTGTGGCTGGGCAACTCCAGGCGCTGCTGGATGAAACGGATTTTCTGGATCCATTTCAATCAGGTTTCAGGCCGGGGTTTGGTACAGAGACTGCCTTGGTCGCCCTGTATGATGACCTTTGCCGGGAGAGAGACAGGGGGAGTGTGACTCTGTTGATACTCCTGGACCTCTCAGTGGCTTTCCACACCATCGACCATGGTGTCCTTCTGGATAGGCTGGCTGGGTTGGGAGTTGGGGGCACTGCTTTACGGTGGTTCCGCTCCTTCCTAGCTGACCGTGTCCAGAGGGTGGTGCTGGGGGACAGTTGCTCTGCCCCGTGGCATGGGATTTATGTCATGGGGTTCTTCAGGGCTCGATACTGTCCCCCATGCTGTTTAACATCTACATGGAACCACTGGGAGAGGTCATCAAGAGGTTTGGGCTGAGGAGTCAGCAATATGCTGACGACACTCAGCTCTACCTCTCATTTTCCACCATTCCAGGTGAGGCGGTTTCTGTGCTGAACTCGTGTCTGGACCTGATAATGTACTGGATGAGGGTTAATAAATTGAAACTCAATCCAGACAAGATGGAAATACTGTTAGTGGGTGCTTTGCCGGACAGGCTGGAGGGCCATTTCCCTGCCCAGAATGGGGTTCCACTCCCCCTAAGGGACAGAGTCCACAGCCTGGGGGTGCTCCTGGACCCCAGTCTAACTCTGGAAGCCCAGGTGGACTCAGTGACCAGGGGCGCCTTCCTTCAACTGCGGAAATTGTACCAGCTATGGCCCTACCTGGACGAGTGGAGTCTCATGACAATTACACATGCACTGTTATTATCTCGTATGGATTACTGCAATGTGCTCTATGTGGGGCTGCCTTTGAAGATGGTCCGGCGACTGCAACTGGTCCAGAATCAAGCTGCGTGGCTGGTGAGTGGTGTGGCCGGTAGAGAACACATCAAGCTTGTTCAGATTAAATTACATTGGCTACAAGTTGCTGCCCGGGCCCAATTCAAAGTGCTTGTTTTGACATATAAAACCTTAAACGGCTTGGGCCTTCGATACCTGAAGGACCGCCTCCTTCCATATGAGCCTACCCGGCAGTTAAGATCTAGCCAGGGGGTCCTTTTGAAAGAGCCATCCCTTAAGGAGGTAAGAGGGACGGTTTGTAGGCAAAGGGCCTTTTCGGCAGCTGCCCCCAGACTATGGAATGCCCTCCCGACTGAGATTCGTCTGGCACCGACGCTGATGACATTTCGGTGCCAGGTCAAAACCTTCCTCTTCCAGAAGGCTTTTAATTGAAATAATATCAACTGTGGGTTCTGATGGCAATTTTTAGAGTATCTCTTTTTTTAATTGTATTTTAATTGCTTTATCTTTTTAATTGTATTTTAATTTTGGATATAGTGGGTGGCATATAAGTTAAATAAATAAATAAATAAATAAATAAATAAATAAATAAATAAATAAATAGGCCACGGCATGTTTCACAAAGTCACCTTTTCAGATGCATCAGGTTTTCAAAAGACATAGAAGTCAAAGCGTGATCAGCAGGAGTTGACTGATCAGTGGTGTCCCGAACAATGTTATTTAAAATACCATTTGAATCATTTTCAGCAACTGGAAGGGTTTTAATGCATTTTATGCACTACCATTTCTTCCACAAATAGACGTATCACTTATCTGTTGGTAAATTTTCTTCCTGGAACGGATGCCAGAATGTGGTGAGAATGAACAAATGAAACATTATGGTCAAGGAAGTGGATATTAGCCTTACTTTATATTGCTCACCAAGGTCCCATTTACATGACTTAATATGGCCAGTTGTTGTCGCTCCAGTAATGTTGCCCACGTTCATAATTACCTCCTCGAGAATATGAATTTGTCTTGCCTAGAGTACATGTCGCAAATTGACCTTCATTTCCTTGCGTTCTTCTCCAGCTCAGAATGCAAAACAGAATTCTGCACATAGGTGGTCAGAGGTCAGATAGACCAGGCTGTTTGCTAGCTATACACACAGAAATATATGTTAAATGAGGGAGAACAGGTCAACACACAGTTGAGAAAACTGCACAAACTTTGAATGCGTTTCCCTGCTGTCATTTTTCTTCATGTCCTAAGCACAATACACAGCTCAGAGAACTGGGCAAAAGTCCCTGAACGCTAAATCTCAAGGCTTTGGGGGAATTAGGGAATGCCATTAATGAAATCTTGTTCATCAGGAGTCTTGTTATTCAAACCTGATCTAATTTAACGCATCTTGTGTATCTTCAGTAGAGTGAAACTCAGTGAAATGAGTGAGCTAAGGGAAGATTATTTTTTGTAAAAAAAATTGATGACAACGGGCTACACAACACTTGAGAGTCAGAGGTGATGTATGACTGATGATAACTGAACATGTTGATAAAGTGAACAGCTGTCTAATCTGTGGCTGTTATCCATTGCTGGCATTATATGCTGATTTAGCTGAGGCACATGCATCAATCTCTTTCTCCTGAGAAGCAGCTACATGAGGGGTGTACAAAATTCAAGCTACAGTCTTCATGTGGCCACCAGGAATATTTTTGTGGCCCTCAGCAGTTGTGGCCTCCAAGCTTCCACAAGAAAAGTAAAATGTCCTGCTTATATACCGCCCCATAGTGCTTAAAGCAGTCTCTGGATGTTTACAATTTAATTATGCAGGCTACACATTGCTCTCCCTGCCCCCAGTGACCTGCGTATTCAATTTATCAACCTTAAAAGGATGAAAGGCTGAGTCAACCTTGGGCTAGCTACCTGAGCCGGGATCCAACTCAAGCTGTGACTGCAGTGCTGCTGTTTAACCACCATACCCACAAGGCCCCCGAAGCTTGGACGGCCATAAAGAATGGGCTGTTCTGGGGTATGCCTTGTGAGGGATGGGTTTCTTCAGGTTTTTTGTGCTACAAATCCCACAGCTCCATTAATGAAATCTTGTTCATCAGGAGTCTTGTTATTCAAACCTGATCTAATTTAACGTATCTTGTGGATCTTCAGTAGAGTGAAACTCAGTGAAATGAGTGAGCTAAGGGAAGATAATTTTTTTTTAAAAAAAAAATGATGACAACGGGCTACCCAACACTTGAGAGTCAGAGGTGATGTATGACTGGTGATAACCGAACAGGTTGATAAAGTGAACAGCTGTCAAATCTGTGGCTGTTATCCATTGCTGGGGGTTCTGTCTGAGAAATTCATGCAACTGATGGGCACAGAAATGTGACTCACCTGGAAGAAGGCCTTATTCTGGAAGGCTATGAGGCCAAGCTACCCTAAATCCCCCTAAGCTTCCTGTTCCTGTTTCAGTGCCTCCTAGCTGGAAGCTTTCTTACTCTAACGAAGCCTCCCATCCCGTTCCTATTCCAAACTCCTCCTGCCTAAACTTTTCTGTGCTCTTAGAAACAGAATTGCTGCTGTCACGGTGTTGGGGGCAGAAACACAATCAAAAATGGTGTTGCCTGGGCCTGGCTGCCCTACTGGTCAAGCTTGGGTCATATGAGATTGACACTACAAGAGGAAAAGATTGAAGAAAGGCTATTAAACCCTGGGCCAGAGTTTCTAATAGCTGTGTTTGCCCTGCATTGAAACCAACTGTTTTGAGTTTCCTTCTGCTCAAGGAGAGGCAGCTCGACTTAGTGGACACCGTCAAAATGGGTAGAGTTGTGTCCTTCCAGGAGCAACTCCTAAAGGGCACGTTTGTACCTTTTGAAGTGCCAATTTTTACACGCTCAGAATTCTGTCATTTCAGGTGCCCCAGCCTAGCTGAACCCCAGCTGGGAAGGGGCAAAGGAGAGGTCAGCCACCTTGCTTTCTGTGTCCTGCTGCTGCAGATGGAACCACCACGGCATCAGCCACAAGATAAAGGAGCTGCTGTTTTGAGAAGGCAGGGTTAGGCTTAGGGAAGAGGGTGGAGATCCACAGCTTTACTGAATGTGGAGAGATATGGGTAGATCTTGTCCTTTCCCTCCTGTCAGAACCTGATAACTGACTGCTCACACTCTATGAAGGTACAACACTGCCCTGTAAGACTTAGAGAGGTGACTTTGCTAGCTTGTTGCAACAAAACAAGCAAGAATACTGAGGCATCTAAAAGACTAAACATTATGATTTGCTACAAGCTTCTGTAGAGTGCAGGCTAGCTGGATGGTGGTTTGGGGGGTGGGTGGGAATTCAATTCCTCACTGGTGTCTCCTGGGAGAAGAACCAGCCTGTGTGGCCTTGGGCAAGCTGCTCAGTCCCAGAACTGCCCCCAGAAGAAGGGGATGGTAAATCACTTCTGTGTTTTGTTTACCTGGAAAACCCTGAAATAGGGTCACAGTAAGTCAGAATTGACTTGATGGTACATGGTTATTATTATTATTATTATTTGTAGAGTGAAGAACACTTCTTCGTGAGAGCTTATGCTCAATAGAATTTGCCCATTAAAACCGCAAGACTCTTAAAAAAAACTCCTCAGATTGTAGTAAAAAAAGCTGCGGATCATCTTGTTCCAAGATAATTTAAGAAGAACTATATCAGTGGCAATGGTTTGCCTATTTCTAGCTATGGTCAAAGACCGCAGCTGTGAACATGTTTAGAGAACTACCAGTGGGACATAGCTTGAACATCATGTGCTCTGTATGACAACAAAGAAATGAGAACTTTTGTTTCTAGAAAACTTGAATTCTGCAGTCTGCATGAATTATAGAGATCAAGATGATCTGGAGGATTAGAAAATCCAAGGATACCTGTTTGGTTTTAGAATGACTACGTAAGGGAGAGGAAGGAACACATTTATTATGGGTAATGGTGCTTGATATCACTGCATATGAATAATTGGAAAGCCATAATATCTGTGCACAGTCTAAGTCAGAAGAGAATGACTCTGTGCCTAGGATTTGCTAAGCTTTGGACACAACATCTTCCTTTTTCTGCTGAGCACTGGAGAGAGAAAACTGAACGATGCAATTACTCAGAAGAAGGAAAAGGTGTTAAAAGGCAAATTTAAAAAAGTCTTCACTGGTGTTACAACCAAGTGCTTAATGCAAAAGTTCATGCTTCAATGCCGAAATGTCTAGAACCATTAAAAGCAAATTAAAGGTTAAGGCTCACTGATAAAATAAATATATAAAATAAAATCCGACATTCCCATGACAATGGGAGATCAACATTTAAATCTTCTAGGAGCAGACGCAGAGCAACTTGGGGAAGTTGGTTTCAATGTGACAAGAAGCGATAATTGGGGGGGGGGGTGAAATCCACTGAAAGAAAGTTAGTTGACTTTGACAAGTTGACTGCAGTCTTTCTTAAAATTCTTAAAATCTAGAACTCCGGAAAGAAAGAGGCTCCAAGCTCCACAGGAAATCTCAGTAGGCCGTTTCAGACATTATCCATCTGTGTCCCTTCTCTGTGTCCTTCAGATATTGTTGGATGCCACAACGACCAGTCTTAGCAGACGTGGCCTGTAGTCAGGGATCCTGGGACCCAATATCTCAAAGGCCAAAACTGCCCACTCCTGATCCAGGTAAATCATTTCTCACTTCCTTTAGCCATCCTGCAGCATACTGTTGTCCTTGTTTACATAGGGTTAAGTCTCATGGTGTCCAGTGTGGCTGAATCTGTAGCAAACTGACTGAATCCAATTGTTTAGCCTAACTTGAATAGACCTTCTCAATCAATGGGGCTTTGGAGGATCAATAGAACTCCCATCTCTCAATGGTTCTGTACTTCTTGGAATTAACATTTGGATTTAGCCCAGTGTACGTATTTCAGCCATAGAGCTTATGTTATACAATGTAAGTTATAAGGGCAAAGCTTTAGTGAGGTAAATTACAACCCTGCTCAAAAGTCCAAATGGTGCAATTCTAGTGTCTTCATCAGGACTCCATAGGACATGGTTGATGACAGAAGCAATCTGAACACAGCACTTACATATGCCCCACAAGAAAACAGCAGCCTCATATGAAATAGCAACAATAAATATACCATATATACTCGAGTATAAGCTGACCCGAATATAAGCCAAGGCATCCAATTTTACCACAAAAAACCTGGGAAAACATATTGACTTGAGTATAAGCCGAGGGTGGAAAATGCAGCAGCTACTGGTAAATTTCAAAAATAAAAATAGATACGAATAAAATTACAGTGGTGCCCTGCTTGATGATTACCCCACTTGACAACGAATCCACTTTACGATGATTTTCCTGGAACGGATTATCGTCGTCAAGCTGGGCACCACTATACATTAATTGAGGCATCAGTAGGTTAAATGTTTTTGAAGATGCTTCCCTTCTGAGCTGTGAGACACACTTCACTGCCTGTGGAGGGAGGACTCATACCGGATGCTGCACTTATCTACTGCTCTACTGCTGCATAAGAAGATGGAGGGAGATGGAGAATGGAGGAGGAAGGTGGGAGGAGGAAGGTGGGTACATAGAATATGCAGAAAGAGGACATTGGGAGTGTCCTGAAAGCAGAAATGCAGTGTACTTAACCTGGGTCATCAGACCACCCACAGAGGCTGCAGACATCCGTAGATGAGCGGGGGAGTCCGGAGTACACCTGCACTGCAGGGGAGAACATGTAATTTTGACACTGACTTGAGTATAAGCCAAGTCAGCAAAAAAAATTGTGCTGAAAAACTAGGCTTATACTCGAGTATATACAGTAATAATGGAGGCGGTGCAAGGGGAAATGAGCTAGAAGTTCAGATTATACTTGAACTCCTGGATAGCTGAATGGTTTAGGCATCTGGCTGCAGAGTCAGAGGTTGGGAATTTGATTCTCCACTTGAAAAGGGCTGGATTCGATGATCCAGAGTCCCTTCCAGCCCTGTAGTTCTAGGATTATTATTTAAAAAGAATGAGAGAGAAAGAGAGAGAGAGAGAGAGAGAGAGAGAGAGAAAAGAACAAGCCTTATTGTCCATCACACATGTTTTATATGTGTCAGAAAACGTGTTGATTTTTTTTATCCTTGTCATTTTACTGTGCAAAAGTATTTCTACCCTGCCTTTCTCCTAAAAAAGGACCCAAGATGGCTTACATAACTAAAAAGACAATATTTAAAAGCTAAAAGAGTAAGTATACAAATATTTAAAAGTTTAAGAAAGAATTAAGCAAGTATTAAAAATGGTAAGCAAAATCAACAAAAAAACAGATTTAAAGGAACAGCTTATACAGAGCACAACAGCTTGTTTAAAAACCCCTCTCAGACCACCAGTCAAGAAAAAAAAAAAGCCTGTCTGAAAAGTCTCTGCCTGTGTGTGGAAGGGCAGCAAAGATGAGGCCAGGCTAGCTTCCCATGGGAGGGAGTTCCAGAGTCTGGGAGCAGATCTCTTAAGAAACAGATGTAGCTGGCACACTAGTTTTAATTATGCAGATGTACCCCTGACTACTGCTGAGACCTGGGCATCCAGGCTCAGGAATGAATCCAGGAACACCCCCAAACTGTGCACCTGTTTTTTCCCCCAATGGGAGGTTATCCCATCCATTACTGGCTGCATCCCTATTCCTAGATCTGCCTTTCGACTAACCAGGAACATCTTTTTCTTGTCTGGATTAAGTTTGAAGTTAGTCACCCTCATTCAGTCCATTACTGATGCTAACCACTGATCTAGAAGCCGAAGCAGCTTCCTCAGATTTCAGTGGCAAGGAGAGGTAGAGTGAGGTGTCATCCACATACAGGTGATACCGAAACCCAGACTGCCGGATAATCTCTCCCAGTGGTTTTATGTAGATGTTAAATAACACAGGGGACAAAATGTGCTCATGCATGCCTTCTGTGGAATGGGTCTTGGGAGCACTGTCTTATGGTGGATCCTGTCCTTCCTGGAGGTTCTGGACCCCACAGGTCAGTGGCCAGGGTGTCACACATGAATGCCCCGGCACCACTTTCTGAGTTCTCTCCTCCAGGAAGGACAGGATCCACCATAAGACGGTGCTCCCAAGACCCATTCCACAGAATGCATGCATGTGCATGTTGCACACGCGTGAACTGCTTATCTTCACTTGAAAGGCAATAGGCAAGATAGACGGTGCTTTCTCAGCGCACTGCTTTTGGTGTGTGCACTCCATAGGCTCACTTGGTTTTTTCTTTCTGTATTGATCACACACTTTTAACCAAAGCAAAAGGATTTGACTTTTAAAAAGGAGAAGGGTCTTGAAGATGGGGAGGAAAAGCAATGGATTGGGGGTGGTGAGACTCTGAGCTGATTCACATTTCCCGTTGTGTCATCTGATCAATGGGAAAAAATGTGAATGAGCCTGACCAAAACCCATAATATTTCCAGCATTCCCTCCCACTCCTCCTGTAGTCATGCTGTAAGAAATAAAAGATAACCAGCTGCATAAATCCAGCTTTAAAAGGGAAAGAAAACACCCAGACTGGATTGCTTCCATTTCTCTATGAAATATTCAACAGAAAGAACATTATAAATTATAATAATATAAAGGACAAAATGTTAAAGACAAGATCTTATAATAAAATTGGAGGGTTTATGAAAAGGGAACGCAGGGTGAATATGGGGAGACTGCAGAAATTATTAGTCACCAGAAGTAATAACATCCAATTGGCTCCAACTTAGCTGTAAAAGTTCTTATGTGTTTTTCCCCCACCTAGTGCCCTCCAGATGACTTGGAATACAGTTCCCATTAACCCCAGCCTGCATAGCCATTGGCATATAGACAGGTTTAGCCTCTTGCATCTCCCGGTGAGAGTCTTGTCTTGGTGGGAGACACTCTTCAGCATTGATCCATTCAGCAAGTTGTGTTGTTCTTATTCTCCATAGACTTAGCTTAGCCTCTGCTGGTTTAATCTTTAGAGCTCGCGAGGTATGCAGAAAACTTTTCCTTGATTTTAGCCATTGCCTAGAGGGTTGGTATCAATGAAGTGGATGGGTTTGATGCTCTCTTATCTGATTTCATTCATAATTTGCTAGCACTTCTCTACGTACTTCTGGAAGGCCCCATGAAATCAATCCTATGCCTCCATTGCCCATCTGCAAATTGTGGAAGGCCACCAACGGTCTGTGCAGATTATAATAAGCTGGAGGGCATTATGGCCCATTGGAGGGAAAAGGGGGTTGTCTGCAATGTTCCTGTTACTTTCTATGTAGGGTAGAGATACTGTACCATATAATCCAAATGTTCCCAAAGGAAGAGAAACTCAACTCTTGTTTCTCACAGGTAGGATTCAACATTAGTACTTGTCCTAGAGAGAGCAGGGAAATCAGTTCACTTGTAATTTGTTCCAAGAATGGAGCTATAAATATATTACATTGTAACTGCAATTCCTTCTTCTTGTTACGTGCTGTCAAGTCAGAACCGATGTATAGTGGCCGTAAGAGGGCTTTCAAGGTAAGTGATTCTACCAGTTCCGCTCCCCCAAGGAGTTCCCATGGCTGAGTGGGGATTCAAGCCCTGTTCTCCGGAGTCCTAGTCCCTCACTCTGCCTGCTACACCACACCGGGAATCAATTGGAACTAGAAATGGGCAGGAACTGAACTACGACCCTGGGGGGAACAAAACAGTTCATGGTTTGGTTTGTGGATCTCATTTTCCTGAAAGGAAACAAAAGTGCAAACTTTTTTTTTTTTTTTTAAAGCCTGGTGCTTTGTTTTGCTCCGGCCCTGGCGCCTCCCTGCCTGCTCCCGCCACATCCTCTCTTCCTCCTCTGCCACCACCGTCTTCAAAGACGGTGGCCCAGCTGGCAGGTGATAGGCTGGTACATGTGCAGAGACAGCCGGCCTGGCTCTCAGAAGGGATGCCAGGCTGATGTTTCTGAAGAAGGTGGCAGTGGAGGGAGAAAGAGGAGGAGGAGTTGACAGGAGCAGGTACGGATGGGGTGATGGGGGCAGGGGGCATTAGATTCCCCTCCCCACAGGCATAAATTCAATACTACTACCACCACCACCACCACCACCACCACCACCACCACCACCACCACTACTACTACTACTACTACTGCTGCTACTACTACTACTACTACTACTACTACTACTACTACTACTACTACTAATAATAATAATAATAATAATAATAATAATAATAATAATACTCATACTACTCATACTCATACTCATACTACTACTACTACTACTACTAATAATAATACTAATAATACTAATACTAATACTAATGCTAATGCTGCTGCTACTACTACTACTACTACTACTACTACTACTAACAACAACAACAACAACAACAACAACAACAACAACAATAATAATAATAATAATAATAATAATAATAATAATAATAATAATAATAATAATAATAATAATAATAATAATAATAATAATAATAATAGCGAACCAGTTCATTCCCCCCCCCCCCCGGCTACCCACGAACCACCCCAATTCATTTTTCTGGTTCATGTCTGTTTCTACTTGCAACTTAATCAGGATAATGTCATTCTCTTTGCAGTAGAACTGCAGTAACAGAGTACTGGGTCACTAACATGGTAGACCTGTCCTGGCTGCCTCATGCTCATGACAAGGTGATGATGCTGGAAAGGAGGAGATGCTGGTTTGTACCAGGTAGTGGCATTCAGATGAGAAAAAAAACCAAAAAAAACCCAAAAGTACCTCATCTCCTGTGTAGGAAAACAAAGGGCTGCTTCTAAGAATCTGTGACTAGAGCAAAATATTTTGGGTTAGCGGTCTTG
Organism: Pogona vitticeps; assembly: GCF_051106095.1. Lineage (NCBI taxonomy): Eukaryota > Metazoa > Chordata > Lepidosauria > Squamata > Agamidae > Pogona > Pogona vitticeps. Next base: position 10,574,509 of record NC_135792.1, on the reverse strand, counting down.
TCTTTTATGTACCATCAAGGTGGGACTGACTTATAGCAACCCCGAGAGAGCTTTCTGAAGAAGGGATTTATGCACAGGTTAAATAAGCAAGAGCCAAAAGACCTCAGATTATGAAGGGAGTCTAAATATAAAATTGTGTTTGAATATAATTGCTTCAAGCTCACCTACCCAGTATTTGACAACTGTGTTAGACTAATACACGCTTGTAGTAATGCTGCGTTGTTTCTTAAACCTGACATAATTTAAGGTCTCAGTGGCTGAGATCCTCTTGACGTAAATGTATACAGTGTAAGATGGATGGTCAGTATTCAGTGACAGAATTATTTGATTTAATTAAATTAAAAACATCCTATCCCCCACTTCAGGTTCAGCCAGGGGCCAGGGCATCAAGTGTATGTATGTGTTTGTAGCCTTTAATACCAGAAAACTGCTGCCAGATTGCCAGTGGTGATCTCAACAAGGCAGGGGGACTGCCAGCGGTGATTTTTCAATATTAGAAGCTCCCCACCAACCCCGGGAAGGATTCTCAAGAGCAAAAGGGATCCCCCGAGATCCTTAAAACCTAAAGGGGGTGTGTGGATAGGGATTTTTAAAATTAAATTAAAGGTTTCCATCACTGGGTGATGACATCATTTAGCTGTTGCAGTGTAAATTTATGTCAGAAGGATTTCAACCAAGATACCTTAACTCAGTCTGGTTCAGGGGCATTGCAGGAGAAAATAGTGGGAAATGTTCAAAGAAAGTTCTGTGAAGTGGTCTTTTCCATCCCTACAGATAGGGCTGAGCAAAAGAGAAAAAAGCAGACTTTTTTTGGGAAAACATCTGCTAGGAAACTGCAGTTCAATCATCACAAGCCATTTAAAAAACTCAAAGGAGAGGAGGAGGAGAAGGAAAGGAAGCTGTCAGGAGGCAATTTCATTAAGATAGGTCCCAACTCCAAGACCTTCGAAATGGTCCAGGTGTCACTAGTTCTTCACCAAAGGAATGTTCATTAAAGAAGAGTCTTTCATTTGCTCCAGAGGGAGCTGCTGACAACGTGTCTGCTAAAGAGTGTTGGAGAATACAAATTTGTTAAGTTAATGCTCTGTTGACAAATGGCTATGTGTATCTTATACAGAGTCACCTCCTGAGTTTTCATCAGATGCATATGTGAGAAGAGTAAGTAAACATCACCATCTCTTTTGCTCTCTTTTGCTAGCACAAGCGTGAAACGGAAAGCATGAGCTACCCATGGAGCATCTCCATGTGACACAGAACCTTGAAATAAAATCAGGGTTCTTGAAGGCATGAAGAAGTTGCACACGTGGGTTGTAGATTTGTCTTCGGTCTACTGCTCTCCACCTGAAGGGAGCAATGACACTGAGATATGGGGTTACACCACTCCCTCCCTTCAGATGCTCAGGTTAAGCCTATCATTAATGTATGACAAGGGCCAAACTGTCACTGAGATGGCACACCGATTTCAGCTGAGGAAGGAAGAAAATTCTCTTCCACCTCTTTCACTCTGCACATAATGATATGTGTGAGCCCAGAAACAAGATGGACAGATCCATCCATCCATCCATCCATCCATCCATCCATCCATCCATCCATCCATCCATCCATCCATCCATCCATCCATCCATCCATCCAACCAACCAACCAACCAACCAACCAACCAACCAACCAACCAACCAACCAACCTTCCTTCCTTCCTTCCTTCCTTCCTTCCTTCCTTCCTTCCTTCCTTCCTTCCTTCCTTCCTTCCTTCCTTCCTTCCTTCCTTCCTTCCTTCCTTCCTTCCTTCCTTCCTTCCTTTTTGATTTTCAGATTTCTGCAAACTTCCCCCACTTGGTTAAACCTGAAGCAGTGCATGATGCAGGCCACTGTGTATTGCGGCTTCCATAAAGAGTGCCCATTTCTTGTAAGAGCAGACCTGAGGAAAGTTACTTCTTTGAGTCCCATAATTCCTGAGGTAGCAAGGTTTTCGTGCTGGCTTGGGACTCCAATTGCCAAAGAAACCACTTTATTGAGTTCTGCTTATGACGTGTCTTTAGCAGGTGGTAAAGAATGTTGTTCAACTCCTAGGCAGACTGAAGCTCCGGTCCAAGGAATGAACAAATGGGGGCAGGATTTCTCTTCTCAGCCATGGATATTTCCATGATCTGAAACAGCTTTGTTAAAAAGCATTGATGTGGTGTGAGATCAAATGATGGGCTGTGTATATTTTGTGGAGGCAATTAGCTGTAACAAATAAAACTGTATTGAACTGAGCAAGACTAATGGATACCCAAATGCACATTCTGTATTGGCCTTCTTGAAACACTATCAATGATAAATTCACAGAGAATGGTAATGTAGCTTTATTTCTGCATCAGTAAGTTGCTTCCCATTCAGGTGGTAGTAGAGAGTTGTGTGACCTTTCTGCTCAATGTATTTTTGTGCAAAAATTTCTTCCTTAGCACACTGATGTCTATTGACATCCACCAGGGATACTTATGAGTCATGGGGTGTGTGTGTGTGTTTTCGTCTGTCTTGGAGAGAGCTATGCACTGCCAGACTTGTATTTATGACAAGCTGCTGTAATTCTGAAACACATGGGATTGCAGGAAATATTTTGTAGATTCATGTGCCAGCTTACACAACAGGAACAGCTAACTTTTGATTTGCCAAAATGTTCTGTATATGTTATCAACTTCTCCATCCCCCCCCTTCCACCCACCAAACATCTTCCTGGAGAATGAGTGCTCCTTTCTGGAATGAAAAGTTGAAGAAATTCCAGCATCTTTGAAAACAAGAATAAAAGGCTGCAATCCTGTTGCTTAGCCCGGTTAAGTTGCACTAGAGTAAACCCATTCAATCAGTGGGGATTTGGTGAGTCCATGCCTCCATAGGTTTCATTGATTCCAAATGGGCCTGCAGTTGTGACTTCTTGGGCCAAAGTTGAGTAGACCCATCTAAATCAATGAACCTTTTAAGGAACTGCTGGACAGCTCAGTGGTTTAGATATCTGGCTGCAGACTCAGAGGTACAGAGTTCAAGTTTGCACTGTGCCTTCTTGACAAGCGCTGGACCCGATGATCCTTAGGGTCCCTTCCAGCTCTACAGTTCTAAGATTATTATTGACCTACAGGATAGCTCAGTGGTTGAGATATCTCAATATTTATTTATTTATTTATTTATTTATTTATTTATTTATTTATTTATTTATTTATTTATTTATTTATATGCCGCCCATCTAGGGCAGCTCTAAGATTATTATGGAGGAATTGACTCACCAAATCCCCACTGATTTAATGGGCTGACTCTAGTGTGACATTACACTAAACAACAGCTTTTCAACTACTGATTGGATAGGTGCACTTACTCATGGGTAAGAGACACTGCTTGAACTGCAACAAGGCGCAAAGACAGAAGAGAACCTGTACAAGAACCCAGAATGGTCTCTACGCTGAAGTGTGTGTTGTCTTTTCTTCTGCTGCTTGCAGTGGGCTCCTGTTCAAACAAGGCAACAGAGCTAAATGTAACAGATGGGTTGCATCAGGAAAAACTAACATAAAAAAAGCAATCCTTTTAAAAGAAAAGGAGAGAAAAAAAATACATTCAGCATTTTATATAACGCAGTGTGCTATTAATACATTTGAAAGATCCAGATGTGACGCCTACTCTTCAGGGACACATGTACGTACACAGGGGGGGAATCAAATAATATTGCTATTTGTGATACAGATCTCAAGACAAGTTGTGCTTCATATTTCGCACATCATTCAGGAGTTTTTGACAGAACGGCCACCAGTGCTCTGCCCCCCTCCCAAACTTCCACATGCTCGCCCTTCCACCCACTGAGCTCAGATCTTATTATGCTCTAGAACAGAATTGGAAGATGTGAAGCCCACTCTTGACATTCTTTCCCCAGGGAATTTCTTTCTTCTCTCACACCGAGTAAAAATGGTTGAAATTCTCATGAGACCAGTTTTCAACGGAGCCTTGTGTCTTCACATGTAGATGTATACAAAATAGACACAGCTCATCCTTTTTGTTACAGTGGAGTAAAAACCTAAGTTGAGCATCTTTAAATAAGGTGCTATTGTATTTGATGTCATGCTATTTATTTGATGACACAGCTTGCTGTGTTGTTTTTGTTGTTGTTGTTTTGCAAGTTCCAACAGCTCCAATCACCTGCTTGCCACTTCTTCATTTCAGGCCACATCCTCTCCTCACTGGTTTGTAGCTATTTAGTGGAAAACTAAGCTTTTGGCAAATCTGAAATCTACATTTGCTGCCAAAGGGTCAAAGACAGGAATCATAGCTTTGTGGTAGAGCATAGGCTTTGCATGCAGAAGGCTCTAGCCAGAGTCAGATATTTCCTTTCTTCCCCAGTTAGACAGTGGAAGTGATGGGAAAGACACTCTGCAGCTGCACTTTGAGACAGAGGTCAAAGATATGACAGCTTCCTGTGAGGAATTTTTTTTGGTATGGCCTTGTAGGTATAGTCTATGACTTTATGTTTCACATTTTTGAGATGGTAGTCTGTGGTAATATCTGTTTATTGGGTTGATTTCTGGTAGCCATGTAAAACCAGAGCAAACTTGTAATCCTATACTGTAGGTAGAAGCAGTGCTCCATTGAGTGGTGAAAAAGGTCTGCTTGTGAATGCCCTTTAAAAGCTGAAGAGTGACTGTCATTAGAATGATCACCGGCATGCAAACATTGGCCTCCTCTACATGTCTGATTCCAGAAACCTGGGAAACAAAGAACATTGCATTGCTGAGGAGAAAATGTAAGGCCAGAAAGATACATTATAGATTGCTTGTAAGAAGAGCTGAAAGCATGTCGCCCAGCGGTGACTGAACTTGTCTTTCTGTGTTCATAAAATCAGATTTCAAAGACATGTTTTGATTAAATCCTCAAGACCACTCACCAAACCAAACAAGGTGATCTCCATAATCCTAGAGAAACTCATGCTATGCTACTCAGACACTTACATTACTTAAAAGTTTCCTTCTTCCCAACCTAGGATATTTAGAGTGTCTTTTTGTGGCCTAAGAGGAGAAAAAAAATCCATTTCACTGAATATGTCTTTTCACCCTCCGCCTCGCTCTATCTCTGGCTCTTTGAAAACTGTATTGGTAAGTCAGCACATCAAATGTTCTGAGACAAAACGAAAACGCTCCTACGGAGGAGGCAGTTTGATGAACGTTCCAAGGTAACATACTTAGAAGTGATGTTCCATATTGCTTCCACACACCCAGGGCACACGTTCTTGTGAAGTACACACTGTCTCCTCTTTCTGTTTGGCTCAGCCATCTGAGTGTTCTTGTGAGAGGTTTCAGATCTTTCAAAGAGCTCAGCCTCAGTTCCTTTTGCAAGCTTAAAATAAAGATCTGCACATCTATCATGGCTTTTAACTTTTATTTTAACCCAAAGCATCAATCTCGACTCATTATCGCTTTCCTTGAAATGGAAGATTGTTGTGGGTTTTTTAAATGCCAAAATGTCTTTCGCATCCAGCTTCTAGCAAAACAGGGTGGGGAAGACAACAAGGGCAACATAACTCAGCTATCAAGAAACAGGTCTCTAAATTTTGAAGATTGCTTAACAGAGGTAAGACACAGCCATCTTGCCTACATTATGATTTAGATGTTAAGCATATGGAAAGATGTAATCTTCTGCTCCAAGTGTAATCCAGCATGTACTGGCCATGATAGGAAATCAGCAGAAAGGAGAGCCTGCCCCCCATAATAATAATTTTAGAATTGCAGAGCTGGAAGGGATCCTGTAGATCATCAAGTCCAGCCCCTGTCAAAGAGGCACAGTGGGGAATTGAACTCCAAGCCCATGGCTCTGCAGATGGCTAAGCCACTGAGCTATCTGGATTGCCCCATGTGGCATTCAGGGACTATCTATGAGAGTTTGGAAAGTAGCTGTATAAACGGAATTCTTGCAGCTACTCAACTTTTTGATTTTCTCTGTTACTGATAAATATTATTCATTTGATTTAAAAAATGCCTGTTTCAATACACAGTTGCAACAGGGCTTTGGGCATTGAAGGACAAAGGTGGGGAAAGTTTATTTTGCTGGATGACAATTCCCAGCATCCTCTGCTGTGCTGGCTGGGGAATTCTGGCAGCTGTAGAACAGAAAAGTAATTTTCCAAGCTGCTCTTGGGAAGCGACATTCACATTTGTGTAAGTGCTTCACAAACAACCAGCTTTTGCAATAGAACTTTTGCAGGAAACTTTTCAAAACTAGCATTTTTACAGAATTGCAGGGTGTGCTTGTACTGAATAGAATGTGGTGGAGTTGGGACAGCTACCACATGGGGACCTCTGCTCTATAAACCATCTGGGTCTCTCTTAACCCTTTCTGGCTCTTACAGAGCTGCTGACCCCTGTGGGTCCATGGTGGTGTCTCTTAAGGTCACTGTAGAGCACAAGAAAGGGTTAAGCCATGGAAACATAGAGGATCAATTCTTCCATGTCTTGCAAAAGCATTTAACTTTCTCGATCCATCAGCCAAATTGCAGGGCAGAATGAATACCAGAGGTGGCCAATAAGAAAACAGCCAAGAGAAGTGGTCAGTGGGTTCATAGCAACTGAATTGACCAGAACATAGGACTAAAGGACAAAGTGATAAATGAGGGTGCAAGAGAGAAAAGATTGATTGATGTTGTTCCCTCCTATCTCCTACATTTGCCCCATCTATAACAATAAAGCTGATGTTGCTAGACAGATGTGTGTGTATGTGCTTGTGCAATCTAGTATGGACCTCCTTTTGTTTCCTAAACTAATAATAGTAGATGAAATTGCAATGCGTTCAAATTGAATCAATCTGTTGCTTTTCAGGATTTCCAACCCAGTAGTCTGTGACCAATTAATGGCTAATTGACTATGTCCTTTCAGATTTAACTTATCCTAATAATCCCTGAATGGATGCCTTTTTGGGTTGCATTATATTCTAGGAGTGTTTCTTTTACAGAAATTACTGGTTGCCTGTTGGAACAACCTAGAAATTATTGGTTTCTAACTGGTGTACTGAAATCCACAGGAGAAACATTTTTGTTGTTTAGTCGTTAAGTTGTGTCCGACTCTTCGTGACTCCATGGACCAGAGCATGCCAAGCCCTCCTGTCTTCCACTGCCTCCCAGAGTTGGGTCAAAGTCATGTTGGTAGCCTCAATGACACTGTCCAACCATCTCGTCCTGTCGTCCCCTTCTCCTCTTGCCTTCACACTTTCCCAACATCAGGGTCTTTCTCTTCTCATGAGATGGCCAAAGTATTGGAGTCTCAACTTCACGATCTGTCCTTCCAGTGAGCACTCAGGGTTGATTTCCTTCAGAATGGATAGGTTTATTTTCCTTGCAGTCCAGGGGACTCTCAAGAGTCTCCTCCAGCACCACAATTCAAAAGCATCAATTCTTCGGCGGTCAGCCTTCTTTATGGTCCAGCTCTTACTTCCATACATCGCTACTGGAAAAACCATAGCTTTGATTATATGGACCTTTGTCGGCAAGGTGATGCCTCTGCTTTTTAAGATGCTGTCTAGGTTTGTCACCACTTTCCTCCCAAGAAGCAGGCGTCTTTTAATTTTGTGACTACTGTCACCATCAGCAGTGATCATGGAGCCCAAGAAAGTAAAATCTGTCATTGCCTCCATATCTTGCCTTTCTATTTGCCAGGAGGTGATGGGACCAGTGGCCGTGATCTTGGTTTTTTTTGATGTTGAGTTTCAGGCCGTTTTTTGCACTCTCCTCTTTCACCCTCATTACAAGGTTCCTTAATTCCTCCTCAGTTTCTGCCATCAGAGTGGTATCATCTGCATATCGGAGGTTGTTGATATTTCTTCCAGCAATTTTAATTCCAGCTTGGGATTCATCCAGTCCTGCTTTTCGCATGCTGTCTTCTGCATAGAAGTTAAATAAACGGGGAGACAATATACAGCTTTGTCATACTCCTTTCCCAATTTTGAACCAATCAGTTGTTCCATATCCAGTTCTAACTGTTGATTCCTTTCCCATGTATAGGTTTCTCAGGAGATAGATAAGGTGGTCAGGCACTCCCATTTCTTTAAGGACTTGCCATAGTTTGTTGTGGTCCACACAGTCAAAGGCTTTTGCATAGTCAATGAAGCATAAGTAGATGTTTTTCTGGAACTTTCTGGCTTTTTCCATAATCCAGCGCATGTTAGCAATTTGGTCTCTAGTCCCTCTGTCCCTTTGTAATCCAGCTTGTACTTCACAGGTTGCTGCCTTGTCATGGTGAAGGAGCTTGAGTAATTCAGAGAAGCTATGGGCTATGCTGTGCAGGGACACCCAAGATGGGCAGGTCATAGTGGCGAGTTCTGACTAAACATGATCCACCTGGAGCAGAAACTGGCAACCCACTCTAGTATCTTTGCCAAGAAAAGTCCATGGACAGAAACAAAAGGCTAAAAGTGAATCATACGCAAGTCTAAACAGGTTGCACTTAATCACAGACAACCTCTGCTTTCTCTTTCTCTCTCTCTCTCTTTTAAATGTGGTTTGAGTTGCTTTTTAAAATGAAGACAAAAGGCAAAAGCATGAAAAACGGGGAGCTAAAGAAGGGGGAATCAGATGCAAAGAATGGCCAAGTTCTTTTATTTATTATCCTTAACAGGAGTGTAGAAGAAAATATTAATCAGCACTGTCATGATGTCCTGTTTCCTGATTCCCTCTGGCATAATATTGATGAAAAATAAAGGTAACAGCAAAAGACAGCTTTTTGCAGAAAGTGCAGGGTGAGGAAAATGTTGGGCAGTGGTTCTTCTGGCACAGCTGCCTCCCAGCTGCTTCGGGAACTCACAGCCACTACCATAACTGGAGGCTTGTTTTTGCTTTGCAAACTAGCAGCCACTGTAATAGGTGGGAGGCTTCTTTTTGCTTGGAGAGGTTGCAGGTACTATAGTCAACGGGAAGTTGCTTTTGGCGTTGGAACCTGATAGCTGCTCTGGTAGATAGGAGACTTCTTTTTGCTCTGAGAACTGTTAGGCCCTATGGTGGGTGGGAGGCTTTGTTTTGCTTCATGGACGGGCAGCCAGTGGAGCAGGTAAGATGACTTCTTGCTTTGCAAGCTAGCAACCTGAATAGCCCATGATCTCCCCCATCAACCCTGTAAAGTCTCTAACAAGCAAACCATGAACCAGGGGTCCCCAGCTAGATTATTCAACTCTTTGATGAGTTGCAGTTGAATGCATCTTAAGTCACTTGGTGTGTTCAAGTCCTGAAGTTTTGATTATGCAGGTTTTTGCTCAATACTGCCATTGTTGGTTGTTGCGTGTGACCCAGTTCGGATTTTTTTCCCACCAATTTTCTGACATGTTTGTTTTGTGTGAAGCAACTGAAACTAAGACAGAGGAAAAGAGGAAAAGCTGAACTAACCTAAGCTATGGAAGTTATGGGAATGAATGATGCCTTTGGAGACTGGGTGGTAAGCTTGTTCTGCTCAACTGAGGCAACATGATCAGCATGCATGAATATTGGTTCTTGAGGAGAGATTCTTGCCCTGAAGGAGTCACCTTTTTCCTGGCTTCCTCTGCACCGAGTCAGCAGAGGGCAGTATTATTTTTTTATGTCTTTTGAATTCCAGTCAAGATGACATTGCAATGTTGTTTTTCCCCCCAGTGTTATTGCTATTAGCAATGTCATATTCAGCTTTTGCTGGCTAAATAGCATGTTGCTTGATCGCAAGTCTATTAAAATCACAATAGTTTAGCTGCTGTAATAACAACTTCCATCAGCAATCAAGGTTTGCTTTTTCATTTTTCTAGCCACCATTATGTGGCAGTTTAATTCATTGTACACCAATTTCAGTTGTGCATTAATTATATGTTTCTGCACGGTAATTAACTAATCACTATGTCACTCCCTTCCTATTATGAAGAACCTCATTAATTCAAGACAGAATGTCTGATGCCTGGTGCCATTTTTATCTCTCTTCTTTTTTTACTTCTTCCCTTCCTCCCCCCCTCCCTGCTTCTTGACTTATAATCAAATATGAAATTCATGTATTTTTAAATACTTTCTCAACTCCTTTTTTCCCACTGAAAAATTCATTGTGCCATGCAGTCTTTTAAAATAATGTTTATTCATTATGCATTTCTTTGCCATGCAATCAGATGCTGTTACAATAAAGCCTGCGTCTTGCTCTCTTTACGGCACTGGGAATGCAGTGTCAACATGTACCATTTAATCCAAGCCCTCTCCCGCGTCCGTCCCCCACCCTGCACCACCCCTCACACATTGCCTACCTCCAGTTAACTGGGAATTACGTTGCCAATGCAGAAAGCAAACTTTGCTCTAAGGTGAAACATCTCATTCACCCTTACTTAAGTTTCTTGGTGTTGCAGCAATTGGACGTTAATGGAATGAGCTCACAAGAGACTGTGAGTATGTATTACATAAACAAAATGTAGATCATTACTCTGGTTTGCAGCTTCAGTAGATGAGTCAGTCTGCACATTACATTTTTCACTAGGCCTGCCCAAAATGGCCTCCGGGTGATGACTTAACCTTCACCTTAATGGAGAAGCGCTGTCTATCAAGTGGACCAAGCTGTTCTTAAGACTTTTTCAAATTAAAGGGAGCCAGAAGCTTGAAGGTACTTGGGATGCTGTGCAAAGAGCCTTGTTAATTTCTTCAAGCAAGAATGCTCTTTTTCTCTTAATCTGCGAGACAGGGAACGATTTACTGCTAGTATCACCAAAAGTCCTTGCATTTGCAAGACCCTTTTTGTGCAAATCTCACACTTGCCCCCAAACGATGACGTATGCTGTTTTGTTGCATGGATGTTGATTTTTGAAATCAGGACTAGATGAGTTGTTTGTGGGTTGTTGTTTTTTTAAATAACTTTTTTAATCCATCAGTTTAGTTCTTCTGCGCTTGCCATTGTGGACGCCCTCTGCTTCACACAGGGACAAAGGATAGGCTTGTGCACAGACATGTTGTGCAAATTGCAGAGGCCTCACCTGGAGGCAAAGCATTTTATGCCTTGCTCTCGTGCTGGAGGCGAGACATCTCACAGGGGTCACCAGTTTCTTGACAGGCTGTCTTGTCCAGAAGGGATAATTTTATTAGGGTCTTTCATGTCCCCAGAGCAACACCTTTTCACTGGATTTGTGCAAGCCGAGAAGGTTACAAGCTCCTAACATGACCTTGTGGTGGATTTACCTTTCGTGCTGGGAGTACCATAGTTTCCCCCACTTTACTTAGCAACAAGTAAAAGAGAAGATTATAAATCAAAACTGGAAGGGAGCCTAGGGCATGTTTTTTCCAAGCTTTGTAGGTGGTTTGTGGTTCATGATTCAGGGCTACTTATGAACCAAAAACCACTCCCATTTATCATTTTTCTGGCTCATGCCCATCTGTCATAATATCATCATCATCATCATAATCATCATCATTTTAGAACTGCAGAGCAAGAAAGGACCCTCTGGATCACTGAGTCAAGGAAGCCCAGTAGGGAATTGAACTCCCAACCTCTGGCTCCACAGCCAGATGCCTAAACCACTGAGCTATCCAGACGTTCTTAGAGCATCCCTGAGATTGGGAAAGTTAATGTTGGGGACTCCAACCCCCACACTCACCCAGCCAGTGTAATCATTGCTTGGGAGATTGCAAGCCTTTTTATCCAAAACTGCTTACAGTGGTGCCTCGCAAGATGAGTGCTCCATTTAATGATGAAATCGCATTACGATGAAGTTTTTGCGATCACAAAAGCGATCGCAAAACAATGTTTCCTTTGGGGAATTTCACTTTGTGATGATCGGTTCCCTGCTTAGGGAACCAATTCTCGCAAAGCGACGATTTTCGGCCAGCTGACCGAGTAAAAAAAAAAGGCTCCCCGCTCCTTTCTGGGATGGATTCCTCGCTGCACGGGCAGCGAAAATGGCCGCGGTATGGAGGATCTTCGCTGGGCGGTGAGTTTCAAGCCTATAGGAACGGATTAATCGGGTTTTAATGCATTTCTATGGGCTTTTTAATTTGCTTTACGATGTTTTCGTTCTACAGTGATTTCGCTGGAACGAATTAATATCGTAATGCGAGGCACCACTGTACTTTCCCGAGCTCTGCATCAGGGGAGGGTTTTGTGGTCAAAGGCCAGGATCTCATTCAGTCAAAAGAGGAGAACTTCTAGACACATTAAAAGTGAATTCTCCAGCTGCAGACATTCACAGAGTGCAAGGGAGGAGGAAGAAGCAGCTGGGAATCAGCATCATCAGAAAATTCAAAGTTTTGAGTGCCTGGTTCAGACAATAGCAATGAGGGACATACATATATTAAATGGGCTCCTGAAACCTTGTGTGGCCTTGTTTTCTTTTCCTGGAGAGGGGAATGCATTATTTTTGCAATGTTTTGGGAAGCGCTCATTATTGGTAGTAGCAGGAGCAACTGTTTCACTTTTTTTGGTTGGAAGAAGGTGGTGGAGAAAAAATATTCAACTGGAAAAGCCTTGCTGCCAGTGTAACTAACGCCCTCACAAAAAAAAACCATTTTAGACTTTCTCCCATTAAAAAAGATCTTACCATTGCGAAACTGATTATTCCATTTCTTCCATTAAAAAGAGACTGCTTTTCCCCACATGCATGCGTGCCCATGGGAATGGGCGCACACAAAGAGACACACAGACAAGTGTAAAACAAGAAAATGGAGAGAGAGAGAGAGAGAGAGAGAGAGATTACATTTCGGTCCTACAAATAATAAATAGGATATAATGAATGAATCCTGCTATTGATCAATCAGTGTTTCATCCCATAGTGATACAGTATTAATAATCATATGCCATCAAGTCAACTCTGACTTATGGAGACCCATTCCAGGGTTTTCTATGTAGAGAGCACTCAGAAGTGCTTTATCATCTCCTTCTTCTGGGACTGTGCATCTTGCTGAAGGCCACACCAATTGGCTCTTCTCTCAGGAGGCCCAGTGGGCAATTGAACTCTGTGGCTCCACAGTCAGAGACCTAAACCACTGAGCTATCCAAAGTCTCATGGTACGTCCTGGTCAAGAGACCCCATAGGTCTGTAACGTGAGCGTTTTAAAAGTCTAAGAAAAGCTCTGCCCTAGAAAAAGCTCTGAAGATTCACCAGGCAGGAGAGCGCTATGCACAGATCTACAGTAGTTTCCCTGTGACACGGATGGGCAACAGTGGCCCCACAGACGTTTTCATTATTTCTCACTAAGAGTTGCCAACTGCATCTCAGGATTCTGGCTCACAGAAATACTACACTTTTCCAGGTTTCCAGGAAGGGAGATAATTGGACAGCACTGGAGGACCCAAAATGTTTGGACTTTTTCTCCCTTGTGAGGTGGCTTCAAAGCCTGAGCTCCTTTCAGGACAGCTTCCCAGCGGCCACCAATTCACATTTTGAAAATGTCATTTTCTCCAGCTTTTCTTTGCTATATTACTTGTCGGCTGGGCTATACTCACATCCTGGTCTCATTTATCCAGATTCCACCATCACCACTTATGCCCGTTTCCACAACCAGCTGCCCAGAAGCTGATTTCACCTTCTTCCTTTCCTTGCCTGCACTATTTCTGTGACATCAGCAAAGGCTACATAGAAATCTCAGATTTGGGTCCTGAAATCTTGGGGAAGAGGATGATGCTAGTCTGGAAAATTTCACCATTGGCTTTGATGGCTAGGGCTGAGGGGAGTTTTATGACAAAAATATCTGGTTGACCCCAGTTGTCTTCCCCAGGCACAGGAATATTTTTGGATCCAGAGTGGGTTGTAGGATGTCCTAACCTAGTCTCTTGGAACTCACCGTCAGCCTGCATGAACTGGATGTTACCTACTCAACACTTTCGGCTCATCCATACATCTCATTTGCTCCTATTAAAGAATTGGTTCCAGCTCCTGCTGATCCAGATTAGTTTAACTAATCTACATGACGTTATTGGAGATACAAACCATTTGCCTTCTCCTTCATGATTGTTTCCTTTCAGTTGGACAGTCTTCTGCCCCTCCCCCAACCGAGGTGATTTCAGATATATCTGTCCCCTCTGTTTAATTTCCCAGACAAGCCCAGTTCCTATGGGGAGCCCATGGTCTGAACTCACCTGACATTAGCTGTTATCTGTGGGAATGCCTTACCTCTACCTCTGGGAAGGAAAGAGACAAGATTTGGAGACAGGATGGAGAATTGGGAAGTCATGAGAGGACCGAGAGGAGGGAAGAGAGAAAAAAAGAGAAGATGCCTTATGGCAGTATTCATTCATTCATTCATTCATTCATTCATTCATTCATTCATTCATTCATTCATTCATTTATTTGATTTATACCCCGCCCATCTGGTCTATACGACCACTCTAGGCGCAGTTCCCAACCTTGGGTCCCAAGATGTTCTTGGACTAAAACTCCCAGAATCCTTCACCACTAGCTGTGCTGGCCAGGATTTCTGGGAGTTGTAGTCCAAGAGGTTGAGAACCAAGGTTGGGAAACATTGCTGGAATAATATGGAAACTCAAATTGGACAAATGCAGAGGAAAAATTAAAGCAGGTATGGAAACATGGAGTAAGTGATTCTGGATTTATGGGAAAAAGGGACCACGCTTCCGACTGGCTTCAATCTGACCCACATTCCTCATGCACAGTAGATAAGGCCTTTATGGGAAAGCAGCACCCTGAAACGACACATGGCAAATTAGCAGAGGTGTTCCTGCAGTCCTTTGCAGATGCGCCTCCTCCACTATTAGTCTTCTCTCTGAGGGATGCTAGGATTCTCAGAGATATGCTTTTAAAACCACTTCAATGAAATATGCCAACCCTTTTCAGAAACTGATCATATGATCTGATTGATTTCTTTTTATGTACAACCACGGTGAAGTTGCAGAGGAGGTGGACAGAACTACTCAGCTGCTGAGACATCGAACTTTGCAGTAACATAGTGCAAACATACAAACTGGGCTAACATGCATGCCCAGAGGCTGTCCTTTCCAAGGAGTTTCAACGGCAGACGTCCACATGGCAACATTTGCCCAAATACATATTTGCACAATGGATCATAATGGTCTATCTAGTGGCTAATGGTCTATTTGGCTGCCCCTTAAATTGGTTGTGTGGATGTTTAGTGAGAGGAGATATTATTGCTTCTGCCATTGGGCAGCTGCTCCTGACTCATCTTGCGTTATTTGTCTAGATTTTGCAGAAACTGCTGTGGATATTGCCATTAGTGTTGCTGGGTTAATTTTCTCTATGAGGTGAGTCTTCTGTGAATACATTTTCTATTTACTGATTTGTTGATTTGCCAAAGTAGGGCGGGGAAGGAAAACTACGCACCCTTTTCTGTAGTTCTAGCTGGAAATCTGATTGATTTGAAAATAGCTAATATCTGCAACGCATGTAGGATTACAGAACTGGAGTGGATTACCATCAATTTAGCATTAATAGTTTCCCGGGGTTTAGGGAAGGACCTTTTGCTAGCCCTACTTGGAGAATCTTCTCTGGTGGGCACCCATCCAAATAGTAACCATGTTAGACCCAGCTTAGCTTCTCAAGTCAGCCAGCACCATTGTGTTGGTCAGTTGGTCATTGAGTCTAATCCTTTGCTTCATGCAGGGTTTGGTGATAGTCAACCAGTGGGACATGCTTCACTAGGGGATGCATCGGAATCCTGGGGGAGATGTATAGTTTGAAAATAGATATGCAATATAATCATTTTTTTTAAAAAAATCAGTAAAACGGAAAAAACATTTCTTTTGTAGCCTGCAGCCTGCTGCCTTGCCCTGTGATGCACTGCAATGCTCCTGCTTTCTAAAGCAATAAAACATTGGATTGTTTTTTTGCTGAAATATTTCAAATTTCAAATAAAATGATTGTGGAAGGTAGGTTGGATAATGGATATGAGATCTTTATGTCTATCAGAACAGGAGATGGGTGGGTTTTTAAATTATTTTTATAAAAAGGCTGACAAACATTAAAGCATGGCTGGCAGATTTTATTGTTCTATCTATCTATCTATCTATCTATCTATCTATCTATCTATCTATCTATCTATCTATCTATCTATCTATCTATCTATCTATCTATCTATCTATCTATCTATCTATCTATCTATCTGTCTGTCTGTCTGTCTGTCTGTCTGTCTGTCTGTCTGTCTGTCTGTCTGTCTGTCTGTCTATCTATCTATCTATCTATCTATCTATCTATCTATCTATCTATCTATCTATCTATCTATCTATCTATCTATCTATCTATCTATCTGTCTCTCTGTCTCTCTGTCTCTCTGTCTGTCTCTCTGTCTGTCTGTCTATCCATCCATCCATCCATCCATCCACCCACCCACCCACCCACCCACCTACCTACCTACCTACCTACCTACCTACCTACCTACCTACCTACCTACCTACCTACCTACCTACCTACCTACCTACCTACCTACCTACCTACCTACCTACCTACCTACCTACCTACCTACCTACCTACCTACCTACCTATTTATCTATCTCATCTTCCTCTCCAAAAGGACCCAAGGCAGTTCACATCATTAAAACAGTATTTAAAAGCTAAAAGCAGTAAGAATACAAATATTAAAAAAGAGAATTATACGAACATTATATTAAAATGGTAACTAAGACCCATGTCAAAACACTTTGGCTCTCTGGACCACTTTTCAATACCTCCAGTATAAGAGAACCAATGTTCACCCCAAGGTTCATCTATAACGTATTTCCAGACATATCCTCATCCTGAATTCAGCCTCAATTGATGCCTGAGCATTGAGATAGATTATGCCTGCCATGTTAATCTTTTCCTATATTCTCTACATGGTCAGTCTGCTTTTCTCCAAGTCTTGAGTGCTTCCTCCAGCTTTGAAAACACAGGAACATAAAAAGAACCATGTTGGACCAGACCAACTTCCTATTTACTCCAGCATTTGGTTCCCACAGTGGCATGTTGGAGGTGCAACTCCTCTCTGCCCCCATCTTTGCATACTGCCTTTGATTCTGGAAGCAACACATAGATATCCTGACTAGTAAGCATCAGTGATGCTTAGCATCCATAGATATATCTGATTCTTTTAAAAATTAATCCACATTGTCAATCATTGCTGTGTCTTATGGCAATGCTTTCTAGAGCTAAACCACATGCTATGTGAGGAACTATCCTAATTTTCAGGATGTTTGAGGAGCAAAGCTTCTTTCCATCCAACTTCCCCACATTGTGTGTAATTGCACGCATCTCCATCATGTCTCTCCTTTTCTCTATGACTTCTTGACACCAGCCCCCTTCTTGTGCTATAGAGCAGTGGTCCCCAACCTTGGGCCTCCAGATGTTCTTGGACTACAGCTCCCACAATCCCTCACCACCACCTCTGCTGGCCAGGATTTCTGGGAGTTGAAGTCCATGAACATCTGGAGGCCCAAGGTTGGGGACCACTGGTGTAGAGCATTCCTGGAGCCCATTCCTCTGGCTGCTCTGTTCAACTTTTTCTAGAGCACAATGGCTAGCCCTTTTCTATGGTGCCACCTGGCTATTCCTCATCTGGGCCCCACGGGTATAATGTTATTCACAGCCTAGTTTTTTTGTGGCGTTCTGTCAAGTAGCCTGTACTGGAAATTTCATTAGCCAAACAGACTCAGCATCTAGTTATCTACCATTCGCTCTGATCCTCATTAAAGATGGAGATGAACTGCTGGTTTGGCCGTTCAGTATAGTTTTTTTCCTAGCCAAACAGCTGATCCATGGTTTGGACCCACTGCCCCCAGCTGACATCCACTTGGAGGCAGCTCCTGGAGGAGGCAGGGTGGAGCACTGCTAATACCTTGGCATCTACTGGAGGGGTAAGGTGTTTGGCTGTGAAACAAGCCATGCTAAACTGTCAGATCAGTGGTTCATACCCATCTCTAGTCTTCACCTTTAAATTTCTTGCAGAACTGCTTTCAAGGAACAAAAGAAAATATGGTGGACATCTACTCATACATTTAATAAGGTGTGTTAGCTGGGGATTTGAGTTGTAGGAGTGTCCAAGACAGATCTAGGACTTCACTGGGCACTTCAGCTGTCATTCACCTTTCCCTCTGGCACCAACAGCTCAGTGTCCTTGCATGCACTTTGGATTTCCCCTTTCCTCTCTTCAAAGAATTGAGTGTTTTTAAAAACTTATTAACCCCATGGATGCCAAATAGAACACAAAGGATCTGGAGGTGTACAGCTCTTTGACCAGAGGCATTTTTCCATTGCCACCCCGTTCCTGAGCTGATCTGTTTTTGTACATTTGTCCAGAGACCATGCATGTCCCTAAAACAACATCATTAAAACTTCAGGAAAAAAGTCTCAAGCTGAATGCTTGCAACTCAGAGAAGATTGGCTGAAAATATCGAGCAGGCACTGAACTGTAAATCTCTAAGGAAGCTGTTTCTCAAGCTAGGAGAGTTTGATGATCCCACTGTGTTGTTTAAAACACACAAAACACACACACACACACACACACACACACACACACACACACACACACACACACACACACACACACAAAACACACACACACACACACACACACACACACACACACACACACACACACGTAATTTTTAAAAGCTGCATTCTTTTTTGAATGGCTTTCTTCTCTCATTCTTTAATGGAACTAGATCAGTTTATTCTTCTACAGATAGCACATTTGCATTTTAAGTCATGGATGCAT
Source organism: Pogona vitticeps (assembly GCF_051106095.1). NCBI lineage: Eukaryota > Metazoa > Chordata > Lepidosauria > Squamata > Agamidae > Pogona > Pogona vitticeps. The sequence continues at coordinate 10,555,869 of NC_135792.1, read as the reverse complement.
TCTCTTGTGCTAACAGACTGAAATGATAACTTTCTGGTACCAAGAAAATTTCAAAACTCTTTCTTTGAAAACCCAACGCAGGGAGAATGTGCTGATTTTCTCATGGATGATATGAACAAAGAAAACTATATGTCTGTTTGAGAAGAGCATATATTTTAGATTCATGTGACGCTACATGCAGTTTGTATGAAGTCCACTGGGCCATTTTTGTGGCCCCAAGTGCCTCTTCAAAACATCTCAGAGGGGAAAAAAAAATCTCCATTTAAGAAAGGCTTATTTCCCGGACCAGTAGTTTTCAGCTTTGGGACCACCTAGGGAGTTCTCCCAAGACCTTCCCCAAACAGAATCTGAATATGTCTGTTTGGGTACCTCTGTTTGTTTGGTGTAACTAATGGCTGTTTCTGGCCATGTCTGGGCTCAGTACAAGCTGCAGTGGAGTCTAGGGGCATGACTTTGGGAACTTCATTGAGATAAGACAATTTTTTTTAGATTTCCAAAAGGAAATCTAGACTTCTTCTTTTTTTCTAGAGTGACTTGTAACACTGAATTTATTCCCATATCAAGGTGAGATTAGCATTAGGTTTTCAAGTTGTTTGAATCCTCTTCTGGGCTTCAATTAGATGTTCAGTAATACATGTTAACTTAGCCTATCGTACATGTTTTGGCTACTTTCCAGGACAAAGTTGTCCCGAACATCTTACAAGAAATGTGAATGGTAACAATCACAATTTGAATACAGCATTGCTCTCTCCTTGTTTGCAAAGAGGCATCAAACCTGAGTGGAACTGACAAATGAAGAGATAAATAGGAAGAGGGAGAAGAAAAAAGTCATACATCTCCTGTCATCTTGAAGCATGAAGAAATAAACACCACCAGAGGGTGGAATTTGGGAGTCTTCTTAATTTGACTTTTTTGCATGCTTGAATGAGCAGAAACACTACTCACTTCTATTCAGTATACATCCAGAATATGCACAATGGGTATTTTCCCTAGTGTTGACATCATATTAACAATCATTTCTGAGACAGAGACCTCGAGGGATAGAGATTCAGAGAGGAAAGAAAGCGAGAGCGAGAGACAAAGTGATTTTAAGTAAGTCAGGAATTTTCTTTCAAAAAACTTTCCTGTTACATCCCTACTGTTCCTAGCAGGTTTTCTTTACATTTTAAAATCTTATTTCCCCTCTAAAATAGATGATTTTGTAGCTTGTATCCACAAATCCAATGCAAAAAAAAAAAAAAAAGGAGCAGGAAAAAGAAGTACAAAGAAGTAGAGATGTGATTAAAAACAGGGCAAAAAGAACTTCAGATTGAAAAATGAGAAACTGAAATGACTCAACTTGATAGAATCATCTGTGCTAAGAATGTGTGTGTATGTGTATTTCTGTAGAATTTGTTAGGAATTCTGTTGTGTGCATGAGTGTGTTTGTGTGTGGATATATACACATAATGAGAAGAAAAAGGGAAAAGGACAAGTTAGTAATGGGGAGATACTGTGTTTTGGAGCACCTCTCTTTTCCAGTGACATAAATGGCCTTTCCTCCCTTTGCTTTCCCTATGTTTATCTGGAATCCCACAGGAGAGTCAGAAATCAGTATGTGGAGATATACATTTAGCTGTGCAGGAGGTGATCTTCCACACTGTGATAAGTGAGTGTCGCACTGGCATGAAGTAATTTACTTTATAGCTTTCTCCAAGGGGTCCATCAAGAAGCTTTCGGAGATTATAATAAACCCAGCAAACAAGACAGGGATAGAACTCCAGGCAGAGTTGCGTGCTTTGTGTAAAGTGGACCCCCGGTGAAAAAGTGTGTTTCATATATTAGGCCCAAAGTAGGGTGAAGAAGAATTAATGACGAGCAAACAAATGTAAGCAAAACAGGGTGTGTACGGAGACTGAGGCCAGCGGGACGGGTGTGCTGGCTGGCTGGCTGTGTTTGTGATAAATGGTTTGTTTAGGAATCTCAAGCCTTCTGAGGCTCAGAATTTGAAGTACAGGAGGAAGAGAATTGCAGTTAAGGGACAGGATGTGGCAGATTTAGGAGAGGAAGCCTAGTAGGGCCTCATGGGGGATGAAAGTGGCACTTAATTAATAAGGGAAAGAATCTATGCACACCTGCTGAGTCAAGGCACAGCTCTTCTTTTCCGCCCCTCAACAAGAGGGATGTTAAAAAAAGTACTCACTACATTCTTCATTCTTGTAAATTTAGGCCATCTTAACTGCAGTGCCCAGATGTTTTGGGACTGCAGCCCTCAAGAGTTTCTCACCATTGACAAATACCTCAATGAAAAATTTGCAAGCTCCAGAAGATTCCTCATCTAGAGTCAAGAATGAGGAAAGGAACACATTTTCCCCCCTCATCAAATCCTCTGACATCAGCACAAACTACCTCTGCCTGAAAATTGCACCCCTTCCCAACACATGCATGGACAGCAAAGACAGAAGGACTTGCTGATTGTTAAGAGACAGAGGTTCTCGTTCTGATGCTTCCTGTACTATGCAAATAAAACAGTAGCAATAATCATTTTTCAGAATTAGTGGCACTTGTTTTTTTTTTCTGGGTTAAAGTGTCATCTGTACAATTCTGCTTAATTTTCACCAAAACAACAACCCCCCCCCCAAAAAAACCTTCACATTCCCTTCTTTGGCTTTTCTACAGAAAACATGACCTTCTAGTAGTTTACTGGCCCCACAGGTCTTCTGTGGTTCAGTGCCCCACCCCCTCCGGCAGGTGGCCACCCAGAGGTAGCACCTCGGCTTTCCTGTCCTGTTTCTTCTGGGCACTGCCTAGGAGTGGGTGCCCATCAGAGGGGGCAGGATGCTGAACTGCAGAACACTTATGGAGCTGGTAAACAAACGACACTGAACTGCTGAAACTGGTGGTTTGTGCCTCATTGCACCTATGCAAACATGCATCTATGCACATATGGTGTGGTCAGTCAGCACCATGGAGAGCGCCCAGGGAATCATGCTTCGAAATTTGTCCAAGTAGCAGAAATACTGGAGGCCCAATCTAGCAAATATGTTTCTTTAAAACAAGCACATGCACATGCTGTCTATATTGAATGGCCTACATCAAAGAAGTGTTGTTGGTCTGTCTGTCTGTCTGTCTGTCTGTCTGTCTGTCTGCCTGCCTGCCTGCCTGCCTGCCTGCCTACCTACCTACCTGCCTGCCTGCCTGCCTGCCTGCCTGCCTTCCTGCCTGCCTGCCTGCCTGCCTTCCTGCCTGCCTGCCTGCCTGCCTGCCTGCCTGCCTGCCTGCCTGCCTGTCTGTCTGTCTGTCTGTCTGTCTGTCTGTCTGTCTATCTATCTATCTATCTATCTATCTATCTATCTATCTATCTATCTATCTATCTATCTATCTGGGCATTGGTAGTGCTGGCTTTGATAAACACTTGCAACTCACAGGACATACTTTTCCTACCACTGTTCCAAATAACCCTTGTCATTTATAATTGACAATAATTTGTATAAATTATAATTATACAAATTTGTATAAATTATAATCCATATATTACTCTATAATATATAGAGTAATATACAAACTATAGTTTAAAACCATAGTAGCGTATCATACACATAATAAAAAGTAGGAGGAATGTTACATCTCAATTACTAAGACACAATCCGCAGGTATACAGAGCTGAAACTTCCAGTTATTCTAAAATGCATTCATCTGATTATCAAAAGGGGATTAATATAGGTGCATGTTGGTAAAAAATAGTTGGCTTAGAATATCTTCTGGGTACAATTCAAAGCCTTGGTGATGTCAGATAACACCTTTGATGTTTTAAGACTGGGATTTCTGAAGGGCTACCTTCCTCCCTACAAGCCTGCTTGCCTGTCTGAAAAGATCATCTTCAAAATCTCTCTTTTTTGTCCCATCATCTTCCATCTTCATTTACGTAGTGGGAAAATAATGACAGGGTCTTTTTGGTTACTGCTTCTGGGATCTTCTGAAGATGGTCTATTTCACTTCCTCAGTAACAGTTTTGGGAAGCTTTTAAAGAACTTCCTTTAATGGGAAATATTTAATATCTCTTATTTTAATGTGCCATGTTAACTTGTTTGTCACTGTTTAAATTGTTCTGACCCTTGTAGTGGGGTTCTCAGTGCTTGGTGGGTCTGGATTTGTTTTAAATTCTAAGGATATTTTAAAGGTTTAATTAAATATTTCTGTTGTTAGCTGCCTTGAACTCCCAGGAGGAAAGCCAGCTGATAAATGTTTTTTTAATAAATGTGGGAATACGTAAAACAGAAAAGGAGAATGGACATTTGTAAGAAGTAAAGGCATGCTACTATGGGCCCAAAGTGTGTCTGTAAATGAGAAAGTGTGTGTATATTTGAAATTTGATGCAGCCATGTATTTAGCTGGAAACAGGAAAATTCATTTGCTTCTTCAAATAGCTCACTCTAGAAACTGAAAGAAAATGCACTCCTTGTCTTTATTAAAATAAATGTAATGTTTTGATTGAAATGAATGTTAAATTGGGGTAATTACCCAGAAATGCTAAACAGATGAACACAGGAGAGCAGAATACACATCACTGAGCACAGTACAGGAATAATAAGAGGGAATGCTCACTTAGCCTACCATCTCTGTCCCAAAACAAGCAGCATAATGTTTGGTATAATCTAACCAGCATTGTGGATGCAATTTAATGACACGATGCAGGTTTCTTACGTAACCAAAGAAAAAGCCGTGGGCAAGTCTTAGCGTTTCTGAAAGAAGATTCAATTATGCTCTCAGAAGATCTAATTAATAAGTGGTTGGAACAATACGGAGGAAATCCTTTCTAACCGTAAAAAGTTTCATTTGTTATATCCACATTGTGACAATCCTTTTTAAGCGAATGACATCACAGGGAAACGATGAAACCAAAACGGGAAGCAGACTGAAGACCCTTCTGGTTTTATTACCCCCTTTTTAAAAAATGTAATAGCAGAGTTGCATGAGAGTGGCTACTGCCTGCTTCTCTTTTTTTACCGTTTTTGTCTGACGGGAGATGTTCAGAGCAATCCAAACAGTTGGGGGTCTGACCACTCATCAGCAGGGTTTATGTGTGTCTGTGATTCTGAGCCCTGATCATAAAAAAACCCATGAGTGGGGGGGGGGGCACTAAACACTACACCATATAAGAATTTAGGTGATCATTTAGTTTCTCCCCCCCCCCCGTTTCTTCTTGGGCCTCAAGGTGATCTACATGTTACTCTTCCAAACTCCTTTGTTCAGTTACGCAGGAGGCTGCAGAACTCAAAAGGTGGAAGACTCACCGAACACTAGTAAATTCTATACTTCAAAACACCTCCAATTTATGAATATGAGATATTGTGCTTCTATACCCATGATTCAGAAAGGCAATAAATGGCCTGAAATTGCTGCACGGATCACCAGCAGGAAAAAGGATGCCAGGTTTTTCATAGCAAAGGGCAGCCTGAATGTTGACAACACCCATGGCAGCAGTCAAGATGGTCTACAGGATACCCTCTTGTGCTCACTACCATTCACAAAGTGACACTACGCAAGAGAAAATCCCAGAAGCTGACTGCTTTTTACTCAGCCAAACATGAAGCAATTGTCAGGGCTGTTTTTCAGTGTGTGAAATAGCTCTTTTACATGTCTGTTTGGCCAGGAAAGAATTAAAAAGTTCTCCTGAGAGTGATTTAATTTTATCCTGACTGCCTGGGTCAAAGTTTCAGCTTTCCCGCCCACCCCACTCAAGCTTGGAAGAATGTATGTGTTCAGAATGTTTGTTCTGAGAAGAAAGCCAAAAACACAAACTTTTTTTTTTTTTTTTGCTTCTCAAATGGCTTTTTTTCAAAATCAGTGTTCCTGCCCCCTTCCACAGCCTGGATTCCTTCCAGATTAAAAAAGGAGGATGGGACTAACCATTCTCTTTCAAGTTAAGCAAGTTGGGGCTTTTCAATGTATTTGATTTGTTTTAAACTTGCAGACAGAAAAAGTTGCCTGTGTCTGCACAGGAGGGGACAGCTTTACTTTTAAAAAATCATAATGAGAAAATTATTTGTCAAAACATCCCCAACTTTGGTACAAAGCAAGAACAAACTGTCTGCTATATCTGTGCCAAACTCGACTAGAATTATACTAGTATATGTTTGGTGCCCCAATATATATTATTGCTGCACAGGTTTGGTGCCCCTAACAAAAATTTGGCCTATAGAATGCCAAACTGGGTTGTGACACAATATTTATAGCTGCACACCTGTGCAGCAATAATTTAGCAGCATCAGGTAAAGACGTTTCTTACTGAGAGAATCTTGATAGCCATTTAATTAATTCATTGGGGCTTTATAATAGATATTCTGAATTGTCAATTCAAATAGTCCTTTGCTGTGCATGGTGCCAACGTGCCAGTTTATGGGGGGAAAGCATCAGTGGGGATGATGATGCCTTCTACAATTCTCCTCCAGGATTCCTTGTTCCCTCTGAGCTTCACAGTAGTGGTCATAAGAATAAGAGGAAGGGGAATGGATTCCTACATCGACCAGGGATTTGAATTCAGTGGCCTTAGAGGCTCCTTCAAACTCAATGATTCTATGATTCTATAATTGATTTCCACTTCTACAATGTATTTTTGTGCGCTGTTCAGGTGACTAGGTTTTGAAAGGGCAATGAAGATGCAATATATTTATGAAAGACCTGACCGTGGTCTAGACAAAAACTACTAGAACTAGTTTATTGATATGGATTCCACACGGCTGCCTGTATTTTTGCACTCTCCTTGTAAGCGTGTCTATACAAAGTGTCACACTAAGCACCTGTACTGAATTTGCATCACTACAATTCTTTACCTGTCGAATCATTTGCTGATGGCCACATGATTGCAACCCCAAGAGAAAGCACACACACAGATTGTTCCCAAATAGCTTTGGGATTCACTGTTTTGTTCACTGCAACAGCCTCTTATTTGAGGTGAAGGATGGTTGCTTGACTCTTACAAATATGTTAACTTACTCTGAGGCATCTTTTAATGAGTTGTTAGGATTACATTTTGCAACGTCAGTGGAGCCTCTGGTCGTAGCCTGCTGCAGCTCTTGAATAATGAATAAGTTCAGCACAGAAACTGCAAAAAAAAAAAATTAGGTTGAGATGTGGACATACTGGATCTTCATGAGTTCATGAAAGGGGGCAGACACAGAAGTGAAAAATAACCTGGTGTGCATGCACTATGGCAGCAAAGGTGTCAGAACCCTGTGCCACAGAATTGCATAGGTGGAAATGATCCTCAGGGTCACTATGTCCAGTGCTAAGAAATCTGCAGCTAAAGCATTCATGTCTTACTAATTATCCAGAATATCCTATCTTGTCATTGGAATCCATTTATTTCAGTCCTACCCTCCGGAAAAGCAGAAAACTAGCCTACTGTGGCAGCCTTTGTAAGAATCAGTCCTCCATCATCTGTTGTCTATGCTGGTTGGGGTAGTCCAATGCCATTTGCAAGGTCATCCATTCATCTCTGAGGACCAGATTCAGATGTTTCAATGTCACCATGAGGTCCTCCTGTATCCATCCCAGAAGGAAAACATATGCAATGAAAGTCTGCAGGAAACCAGTTTGCTGGTATGCAGAGGTAACCTTCTCCTTCAGGTAGATACTGATAAGGGCAATAGAGATTTACTAACATCAGGGTTCTTCTTCCAACTTTAATAACAAGAACAACAAACAACAACAACAACAATAGTCAATGTATTTATAATTTCGATTAACTGTGCCTGGTGTTTTTTACTACTACTACTACTACTACTACTACTACTACTACTACTACTACTGATGATGATGATGATGATGATGATGATGATGATGATGATGATGATAGTAAAACTTAGAACTGCAGAACAGGAAGGGATCCTACAGACCATCGAGTCCAGTTCGTATCAAGGAAACACAGTGGGAAGTAAACTCCCAACCACTGGCTCTGTAGCCAGATACCTTTCTTTCTTTCTTTCTTTCTTTCTTTCTTTCTTTCTTTCTTTCTTTCTTTCTTTCTTTCTTTCTTTCTTTCTTTCTTTCTTTCTTTCTTTCTTTCTTTCTTTCTTTCTCTCTCTCTCTCTCTCTCTCTCTCTCTCTCTCTCTCCCTCTTTCTTTCTTTCTTTCTTTCTTTCTTTCTTTCTTTCTTTCTTTCTTTCTTTCTTTCTTTCTTTCTTTCTTTCTTTCTTTCTTTCTTTCTTTCTTTCTTTCTTTCTTTTGTTCGTTCGTTCGTTCGTTCGTTCATTCGTTAGCTAGCTAGCTAGTTCCCTAAATGATGGATCAAAGTTTCAGTAACAAAGTCGGTCAATTTGGGATAGCAACTCCCATGCTTTATTTAGGTCATGATTTTCTAAAATTCACCCAGTCACCAATGAGCATCTTTTGGGCTGTAACTCCCAGGTTAGGAGCAATTTGAGCATGTGATCTGTTTGTCCAGATCAGTGGTCTTTTCTCTACCTGCTTGCAGTCTGAATTTAAAAGAGTTACTTTTTTTAACTTCAATACCCAATGGCTTTGTGACTTTTTGTCTAGTAAGTAACTTCTCTTCTGTATACACCGTTGTAAGATTGCTGAAGAGCATATGCTCCTTCTGGTCTTTGCTATACCATTGCTGGCTTCTTCTCTCCTTTTTTAATCGTGGGGGATCATCCCCAAAAGTAATATTTCCAAGCTCTGAAATGCGTTAGACACATTCGCCCCTGTAGATCAAATAGGAATGGAAGAACAATCGCTTTTCTGTTGGATGCAAATGTATTTTAATTCCCTCCATCCTTCTCTCCCTGTCTTCTTTTTGCACTCATGTATCCTTGATCATCATATGATAAAGACCAGGAGGGAATACAATACAGGAATTGGGAGCAGATAGATCATGGCCATTACCATTTTGGAAATTTGAAGAATGTGCCTGTGACGTTCCACCCAGTGTTCCCTGTTTGTTTTCCCCAAACCAAGGTTCACTCTCTGGATACGTTTACTCTTTCTTCCACTACCACCTATGGATCTCTCATCCACACTGCACCATATATGCATCAGACACGTGCTGTCAATATAACTTGTTTATTTCTCCTTTGGTTTTTAAATCACAGATGTTCTTTTATTATTGTTTAGGGTCACTCTTTAAACTTATATTTGATTGCATGTTTGCTTATTCAGGTGTTGTATTTACTGTACTTATTCACATTAACCATCTCATTAATATGCTCTGACTATCTATTTAGCTTTACTATTCCTTTTATCTCCTTCTCCTTCTCTCTAACTCTCCAACTTTCCAAATCTCTCCTCAACTCTCTCCAATTCTCCTCTCTATCTGCCTCCCTCTGTCTGTCTCCTTGATTCCGCCCCTCCTGTCTTCTCATAGGCTCCTGCACTTGAGCTTCAGCTATGATAGACAGGAGTGACGTGGGTATTGCACCACAGTGCCTCTGGCCATCAGATTCCACACAGGCTGAAAAGGGTTGGTGTGATTCATTATGATGACAACCCTTTCAGATGCCGCGCAGAGGCTTTTATCCGGTGGATTTAGGAGCCATTGCCAAATGGCTCTTGGTAAATTTAAGGAGTTAAGTGTTAATTGATTGCAAATCAGTATGCAACGAGAGTGCAATTAATGTTAAATTATGTACCATTAATTTTAATCTATATGGACCAATTATGGACTCGTTGTGGACAAAATATTGATTCACAGAGCGCTAGTGAAGGATTCAAGACTGCACTAATCCACTGGAGGCAATGCTTTTCCAGATAAGTGAGAACAACCACCTTGAAGTTGGGTCAAGATTGTTATGCGCTTGTTAAAATGCAAGCTGGATCAGATCAAAGGTATATGGAGTCCAGCATTCAGTTCACACAGAGGTCAACCACTTGCCTATGGGAAACCCACCTGCAGGGCGTGGGTGTGACAGCACTCTCTGTGCCCCCATCCCCTTGCAGCTGGTTTATAGAGGCATATAGTCTCTCATAATGTAGTTGATATTTGGCTATTCTGATTAGTAAGCACTGATGGCCCATATCATAATCTTAATCTTAGAACTGCAGATCTGGATGGGACCCTAGGGATCACTGAGTCCAGCCCTTGTCAAGGAGACACAGTGGAGAATTGAATTCTCAACCTATGGCCCCACAGCCAGGTACCTAAACCACTATCTAACCCTTTTAACGCTAATATAGTCAGCAGTTATCACAACATCTAGTGTCAGGTAGTTCCCCAGTTTTAATGGAGCTACTCCATGACCTGGAAACGTTTTGCTGAGATCAGCCATAGTTTTTGTTGTCCTTGGTAGGACTCTCCTCAGACTGAAGAAGCTACCGTATTTTTTCGTGTATAAGACATCCACATGTATAAGACACCCCCACTTTTCAAATACAAAATTAAGAAATATAAGTGGGGCTTAGCAAGTGTAGGGGGAAAGGGATCAAAGCGCTGCAGGATCGCTTTGATCCCTGCTTTCCCCTCCACTTGTTTTTGTTCTCTCCTCAGCTTACTTCCATGTATAATATGACCCTCAATTTTTAGCCTAAAGATTTTAGACAAAAGTATGGTCTTATACACAGAAAAATAGGTACTGTACTTGGATGAGTAGTGAAACATTTCAACCGAATAAGAAAGAAGTCCATTTGCCATGGCTCAACATCCAGATAGCCTCACCTGGATGACTGAGAATCTTCACAGATATGTCTGTATGAGTTCTGCTTAATTCTGGTACTGAGAAGAAATCCCTTTTCACATATTGTTTCCCCAGCTCTCTGTTTTTTTTCTTTTTGGTTTGTTTGTTTGTTTGTTTGTTTGAGACCTGCCAGCTCCACTTCGTGGATCTCTAGAATGAAAACGAGGTAGATCCAAAAGGTCTGAAGGCTGCTCATGTACTAGTCTAATCCTAATCCTCAATTAAAACAACAAAGCAGCAACAAGTAGCAGTAAAATAGTTTGTAGGCAAAAAGCAGAAAGATCACTAAGAAAATGTCTCTCTCTTCCATATATATATATATATATATATATATATATATATATATATATATATTCCTCGCTTTGCCTAAGTAATTTTCATGAATCTATATTTAAACATTATGGGTAACAGCCAATATGCTGTGTCTATTTTAAACACCAATAATAATAATAAAAAATCTCTCTCAAATGAATTGCAAGGCAAGGGGGAATTTAAACCATTACTCAAATGGCACTCTTGGCTGGCCCTCTTTTTTTTTATCTAGCAAATATTATAGCTCTTATTTATGTTCTACCTTTTTTATTAACAGTCTTTCTGACAAATTATATTTAATTTAGCACAATGAAGTTTTATATTTAAATAATGCCATTTTATTATTAATTAGAGCAGCCAGAACATAAGGCCCGGGAATGGCGTTCAGTTCCGGGCATCAGGTTTTAAGGAGGACATTGACAAAACGCCGTGCGTCCAGAGGTTGGTCTTTGCAATGATGAGAAGTCTGGAAACACAAAGTTCTTTCCAGCATTGATCCCAACAAGAACAGAGCCCCTGAAATCAATGGAACTTAAATAACTTGTGAATGACAAGTCCCATTGATTTTGGCAGATGGACTCTGTCTGGAACTTGATATTGAATTTAGATCTTGAGTCCTGGTTGGGCAAAATGCAGCTTTCCAGATGTGATTGAATTCCAGCTGCCAGCTGCCCTTGCCAGCATGCTGGGAGCACTAGTTCAATAACACCTGCAGGTCCACACTTTGCTTATCCTGACCGTAAGAGTCCATCTCCTGTAATATATGGTCCAAACAATTATGTAAGCTGAGATATGAGAAAATAAAGGAGAAAAATAACAGAAGAGAAGTCTTCAAGTATGGAGCCACCCAGATGGAGCATTCTTTTTTTTTTTTTTTCATAATGGACCAATTTGTCACTGATGTTACTGGCTGTCACATTCCCACCTGTCCCTTGGTTGTTTCACTAAACAAAGGCACAAGCGACGTGTCTTTCAGCTGCCACCAGTTGGTTACATCAACATTGTTTACTATTCATGATAGAGGTCCAGGCAATGTGTCATTTTTAAAAGAACCCAATAAAAGTTGTTTATTATTACATGTGATGAAGGGACAATCAATGTTGTTAACTCTTAACAAAACATCCTACTTCATCCACTCTCAACCACCCACTCCCTCCCTCTCTCCCTCCCTCCCTCTCTCTCTCTGCTTCCAAACTCCAGATTCCAAAACCCCCTCTTCTAAACTCTCCAACCCCAATTCTCACTCCTCTCCCACTCCTCCTCCTGCCAAGACTCTTACATCTTGTGACTCCGCCTCTCCCGCACCCTCATTGGTACATGCAAATAGCTTATTAATATTCATGACCTGGACGGTCTCCACACTGGCATTTCTCCTACCACTCATATGAAATAAGACTTGTCTTTGTAGGTTCAGTGATGACATCTGTAACTTTGGGCGAGGTATACTTTTTGGTCCTCTTCTGAAGGCATGGTTTATTTTTTGTCTTGGTTTGTTCTGGTGAGGTGTGTGTGTGTGTGTGTGTGTGTGTGTGTGTGTGTGTGTGTGTGTGTGTGTGTGTGTGTGTGTGTGTGTGTGTGTGTGTGTGTGTGTGTGTGTGTGTGTGTGTGTGTGTGTGTGTGTGAGAGAGAGAGAGAGAGAGAGAGAGAGAGAGAGAGAGAGAGAGAGAGAGAGAGAGAGAGAGAGAGAGAGATTCTCATGAAGGAAATTTCCATGGGTACAGTTTCTGGGTATTTCAATCATTTAGTACAGAAACCAAGCCAAAACTAAAACCAAACAAAAACAAGAAAGAAAGAAAGAAAGAAAGAAAGAAAGAAAGAAAGGAAGGAAGGAAGGAAGGAAGGAAGGAAGGAAGGAAGGAAGGAAGGAAGGAAGGAAGGAAGGAAGGAAGGAAGGAAGGAAGGAAGGAAGGAAGGAAGGAAGAAAGGAAAGGAAAGGAAAAAAGAAAAGGAAAGGAAAGGAAAAAAGAAAAGAAAAGAAAAGTGCTTTAAGCTTTGGTCCTGGGTTGGAAGGACACATACAACTGCCACTACAGCCACGGAGCTTTCTCAGCCTCTTGCTGCCATTCCTGTTCCCTTGCCACCACCTTCACAATCTTCCGTTCTGATGAGAAAATTGGCAAAAGTAGGAAAAGAGCAGAATCAGAAGGGTAACTATCAGCGGATCCACACATTATTTTGAGAGGGTCAAATTTGCGCAGACTGAGGCTGTGGGCACAACAGGGAACTATTACTCATCTCTAATGATACATTCCATACCTTTGTTGTAATGCATCATGGTCATGTGATATATATACCTGGATGAATGCCCCAATGTCTTTTAACCTTAGCAGTTTATTTTCTGCTATTTAAATCATTACGGCCAGCGATATTGTGTTACTGATTTATTTTTTTCCTCTCTCTCTCTTTTTGGGGTCACTGCAGCCCCTTAACTTTTTTTAAAAAAATTCTTTAAATGATACATCAGTATGTCAGGTAGTGTTTCCTGATGGATAAAATTTCCTCTGTTGTGCCGGCGCCTCTGGGAGTAATGCATTAAACTCAATGGACCCAGCACGTTCACCTGGGGCTATATCGTTTGCCAGACAGCAGGCGGAGTAATGCAACAACTACCAACACCTTTAATGTTGTTGACTTAAGTGTACCAATGTTTTGAAAGTCTGTGGAAAAAAATTTAACACATATTTCGAAGGGCAGCCACATGGTAGAAATGGTGGCCACCTTCTCCAGTTAATTTGCTACAAAAAAGTATTCATAAGATCATAAACACATGGCATACCTCTAAGGAACATAGCGAAATGCCAGCAGAACAAAAAAACAGAAGCCTCCTGGTGAATGAGAATTGAGGTGTAGTTACATCGCTTGCCAGAAAAGCTGATTGCTAATGGCTGTGCATTGTTTGACCACAAACGGATGTAACAATATAACTTGGGGAACAATTCCATCGTGTGATCACGCCCTGATTCCAAGTGCAGAATCTTTGAGCAGGGGAGGGAGAAACGTCTGCCTTGCATCCTTCTCCTTGAATATCTCAGCAACTACAAATCCCACAATGTAGTTGGATGAAGCCATGGAAAACAGAGCAGCATCAAACTTCTACAACTCCATAGACCTGCCCAGGGACACCTGTTTCTCAAAATCAAAACATGGTGAAAGCGGTTGTCAGAAATGGCACCCCTCCCTTTCTATTTCGGTAGATGTAGCATTTATTTTCTTGGCAAGGCAGAAATGGAATTTCCCCTCTCCAGTAGCTTATCTGTAAATAACCTTGAGAACCACAATGGGATTAAATGAGCTCACCTTTCCCACCCTAGAATCATAATTCCTTGTAAAGGGCTATTTTTACAGCAGAATGAGACATCATAGATAAAGTCAGAAAAATACAAATTTAAAAACAATATTGATCAAATTGCAGGGGCATTGAACTGTGAAAGAGGTCTATTTTCCCACAGGTTTTTTTTTTTCAGTTGCTGATTGACTGTAGGGGCACGAAATGTGCTTCTCTAATAGGTTTGCAGAATTGACTTCTGAATGACAACTGTTTCTTCCCCTCAGGCTCTCAGTCCCCCCCCCCTCCTCCTGTAAGTGCAATGAATTGAAACAATACTGCTGGACTTTATAGAACTGAGGTCACATTAGAGACTCAGAGAGGTCTCTTTCCCCTGGCCAAGCAAAAATAAATCAATTAACTTCTTTTCATAAGAAACCAGGACAGCACATTCCGGCAGAAGATCCTGCACCCCTGTAACAAAGCTTCTGAAAATGAAAGTTTTTCAAAAAGTTTATAACATTTTGTGGGGGAGGGAACAGATCCTGGTATGATTTTAAAAATCCATATATGTGACATAGAATTATTGTGCCATGATCATAGTTATGAGAAATTATTTGATACTTGGTACCCATTCAACCATTATGGAATGAGCAACAAGGTCTGTGCTCCATGTCTTCCCCATTAAGTCCTATGGAAATATGTCTGAGCCTGACCATTTCATTATTACTAAGTAATCTTAGTTTTGCTGGAAAGCTCAGTGATTTAGACATGGATTTCGATTCACCACGGTGTCTCTCTGACAGGGTTTGGACTCAGTGATCCATAGGGTCCCTTCGAGCTCATGATGATGATGATTAATCACTAGTCTCTTAAAAAGTTGTCCTGAATGCTCCTAACATTGCTGGCAAGTTTGTTAGATAGTGTTTTTTAAAACTGTTACAGTAGAAAATGTACCCGAGAACCAAGGGACATGGTTTTTAAAATATGTCTGTTAGAATGTAATGACCTCCATGTTTTGTGAGTGAGAGTGTTGGAGTCACAAACTTAGCAGGATGATGGGCTTTGTGGTGATCACCAGATAATTAGGATAGCAAAGAGTCTCTTAGAGATAGAAGTTAAGGAAGTCAGCCACACACATAGAGGAATGTCTTCCCGCAGTGCTCCTGGTGGGCGGCTAGTAGAAGAGGCAGAATCACACTGAATGGGTTCCCAATGAATTCTGCCAATGAATTATGCCCTGCCCCCGGGAGGACTGTGCTTTTATTAACATTACAAGCTCACAGATAGTGGACAGTATGCAGATAGGTTACAGAGTTCAGATAGGGCAATGGTTCCATCATGCCATGATAACTGGCCTCAGGAAAGGCTCTATGCAAGCCTGTGTGAAAGAAAAAGAACGGTGGGCAGCCATGACCCTCAGAAGCAGCTGCAACGTCATCCAGGAGGGTTTGCCCTCTACTGTAGATTAAGCCAACAGTTTAGCAACCTTGGGAATGGCACCCCCACATGAGAGCTTCAATCCCAGTCTATGGGTTTTAAGGCAGTGTAACAAGGCTCTGAAAACTGTCCCCCCCAAAAATAAATGTGTGTGAAGGCACTTTATTCACTGAATGCCTCTGCTTTGCTTGAAGTGGTGGCATGTCTGGGTCGGTAGAGGGGGTTTGGTGAACAGCCTGAGAGTGGAAGCCCAGGAGTGGAAACCGCCGATTCTGAGAGCAGCTGAAGTGGCTGCTGTTTAAACACAGGAAGCTGGCCGAAACGTCAGCTGGAATAAGTTGGCCGGTGGCGTGTGTGTTGTGGATTTGAGAAGGCTTGGGTGTAAGGGATCAAAATGTACCAGCCAAAATAAAAAGCTGGCGTGGTATTGAATCTGGGGTGGGGGCAGGGGAGGGAGAAGGGGGCAGAAGAGGCCTTTTCCCTCAACATGAGAATTGTTCCAGTGTATGGAAAAAAATGGTGCCATTCATCTCATACAAGGACTTCCATTCAGGAGAGGCACGCACTTAGGAAAGAACAATAAATGGGCTATTTTATGGGAGAAAAGGAGTCTGGATAGGGGGAACCCACACAGCCGGAGCAATTATGGCATTCCTTCGGAGCACAAAAAGCTTTGTTCTTCAGGTCCCAGGACTTAGGTAATGACTATAATTTTGCATTTCTAAGTCAATGTTTTGTCTGTCGCCAACACTCAGGGAGAAGGGCCGGAGAACAAAAACGCAAATAAACTGGAGGTGAATGATTCAGACATGGAAGCAATTCAGAGCAGGTCCCCGTGGATGGAAGGCAATGCACTGAAATTACGCACAGCAATCTTTCATCCATTTGACAAGCAATCCTCTTAGTGGAACCTAATATAGATGGTGGATTCCTCTATATGTGTGTGTGTGTGTGTGTGTGTGTGTGTGTGTGTGTGTGTGTGTGTGTGTGTGTGTGTGTGTGTGTGTTGCCCTTTGGGAAGAGTCTTATCCTTCTGAATTCAGGGCTAAAACCCAAGACCTCAGGGCTGGTCCATGTGATATTGCACTGGCAGGTCCTTTTGATGTCACAGAGGCAAGGCGAGCGCAGGTTTGCAATTCGAGCACAATTGCTTCTGAGCCAAATGAGTATGGAAATGGGCAGAAAGGGGATACAGGTAAATGGACTCAGAAGCCAGGTGAAACACCAAGCGATGAGGCAAGGCACAGCAAGGGAGAAAAACATTTCTGACTTCTCCATGTGCCGATATAATGTGATCAAAACACATGGACACCTAGGGTGACTGGAGATGGATGTTCAACCTGTAAGCCAGTTCCCACACAAAACCCAATTTCTTCCCATGTCCAGGGCTGTAACCGGGAGGGCAGCAACTGCAACTATGCCTCAGGACACCAAAATTTAGAGGGCACCAAAACCTAGAGAGACTATACAGAAACTGTACATCTTGTCATCCCGGAGAGAGTGACAAGTGAGATATCAGAAGGTTGCATCCAGTATGTGTTCATATTGTCCAATGTCTTTATGGATAACCATGAGAAGGGATGCTGATCATATTTGTAGATGACACCAAACTGGGAAGGTTAGCTAGCAAATACTTCAGAAGAGGGAATCACAATTCAGGATTACCTTAACAGACTGGATATCTTGTTATACATGCTCAAACTGGCTAACATGGTGACTTAGCTGAAAACTTAATGGATAGGACAACTGGGCCAGAACGGACTAAATGCAATTCAGCTGGAGTTAGGGGAGAAGGAAAAAAATCACACTTAGGAAAAACCAGATGCATACAGTAAATATAGAATGAGTGACGGCTGGCTTGGGAATCATGTGTGTTAAAAGGATCTTGGGGTCTGTAGATTACAGTCTGAGTCAATAGTGGGATGCAGTGGAAAAAAAGCTAATGCAATATGAGGCAGGATAAACAGTGGCGGCTATATCAAAAGAAATAATGGCAGCCCTCTGTTCTGTTTTATCTCACAGGTAATAATATAACCAGTTAGGAGCACCAGGTTTAATAATGCTAGCAACAAGCGGGAATATTTCCAGAGAAGCGTGACATGGAAAAGATCTGGAAACCAAGCTCTGCGGGAAATGGTAGAACAAGTTGGGTATGGAGGAGAGAAGTGAAATGGCAGACATCTTTAAATATTTGAAGGGCTGCCACATGGCAGATGGAGCAAGCTGATTTTCTGTGGCTCCAGATTGTAGGGCCTGAAGCAATTGGTTAAAATTGATCAAACATTACAAATGCCTGAGAGTAAGAGGTGTGGGACAATGAAATCATCATCATCATCATCATCATCATCATCAATCTTAGAACTGCAGAACTGGAAGGGACCCTGTGGATTACCGAGTCCAACTCCTGTGAAAGAGGCATAGCGGGGAACTGAACTCTCTAAATCACTGAGCTACCCAGCAGTTTGTTTATTTATTTATTTATTTATTTATTTATTTATTTATTTATTTATTTATTTATTTATTTATTTATTTATTTATTTATTTATTTATTGGACTTATATACCGCCCCATAGCACTACAAGCACTCTCCGGGCGGTTTACAATTTAATTATACAGGCTACACATTGCCCCCCCAGCAAGCTGGGTACTCATTTTACCGACCTCGGAAGGATGGAAGGCTGAGTCAACCTTGAGCCGGCTACCTGGGATTTGAACCCCAGGTCGTGAGCACAGGTTTTTTAGCTGCAGTACAGCGTTTTAACCACTGTGCCACGAGGCTCATCTATAGGCAGTTCATTGACTATTTTGCAATTATCAGGTGAGGAAAGGTGGCTGATTTTCCTTCATGGCAGGTTTTGAAAAAGAGGTTAAATGCTGATCTGTCAGCAATGTTTTAGCTACAGCTTTCCTGTGTCCTCAAGGGGGTTGGCTCAGTTCTTGTCCCCTCCATTTTACCATTCTATCAGACTACTCCCTTAGGACATAGCGGATCGCTGGACCCCTGCCTTCAAAACCTGATTCTGATGTAGATCCTATGTTTGGACCTTGATATTGCCTTCAGAATATGACTCCAACCCTACAATCATCCACAGTCACTATTGTTCTCATTCTTCTCCAGCTGGAGGTTCGATGTTATGATGGCTATGCAATCCTGGATGTAGCATTTCTAAAGTTTAAACAGTCGTGTAATGTTGCCTGCAAGGTTCTTCAATTGATAGGCTTTTCTTGTGATGGAAACTCTGCCAATTTGCTTTTCCTTGAAAGCTCAGCTGTGATAATGGGTCCTTTTTGTTTTCATTACATGATCTAAAGTATTCCAGTTTTCTGCATTTTATATGTTTGATAATCTCTTGGTCTTTATTCATTCATTATAATTCCTGTTCACTAATCACCTTAGTCTAAGAAATTCTTAATCTCCTGTGACAAATCCACTCTTCAAATGTTGTCATTTTAAATGTAACCTGTGTGACTTTCCACAATTTCATGCCAAACCAAGAAAACATAGCACTATACTATCCACATTTTCTAAGGCTGTTTTCAGATTTTTGTTGCATGTTACCTTCTTCGTTTCCAGCAAACTGGTCCAGATCATCTCTAGGCTGACCTTTTGTGACACGGCTGTTACCATTGTTCAATCAAGGGAATTCCAAAAATACACCGTAATAAATGGATATCTAGAATTACTAATAACTATTGGAATCCCTCCCCACTTGTGTGTGTGTGTGTGCACACGTATGTGCATGCATGTGCGTGTGTGTGCATGCACACATGCACAAAGAGAGGGACTATGTAAACCACAGTACTATAGTGGACCTCTGTGATGTACTGCTGATCAAGTTTATGGTTATTCCTATAAAAAGGAATCTGCATTTAGTTTAAGAAGCGAATCAATATTTCATAGTGACCCTTTTGTGGACTGGCTGTGATTTTCAGGCATTAAAACTGAGGTCAGGTAAAAGGGTCAGGGTGCCCATTACAGACATTGGGAGGGTTTTTATAGATTGCTAATTTCTCTTCTTCCCCCCCACCCCTGCAGAGTATAAGAAATGTATCTGCAGACTACCTTATTGTTTCCTAATGCAGTTCTCCCCACGGTTCTTGGCTATGGTCAAGAATATGATGTGCCCATGAAATCCCACTTCCATGAAACTGATAGACGGAGTTTGTTGTTTCTAAGCACACAATGTGTTTCTGCTCCTTTTGGAAGATTACGTGTAATCCTAATATTGGAAAAGCCACAATTGTTAGCAACACTTAGAGATTGATTTTGTGATTGCTATGGAGCCATTGTTAGGTGCAGAATTCTGCCTCAGATGGTGTCATACCCAACTTACTAGCAAGAAGCCATTCTGATTAAGATGCTGGGAGAAGATGAACATCATTTTTGTCTCATTAAAACAAACAGCCAAAATCTGACCGGGAACAGCTAACGTTCCCTGGTTTCTAGAGACTAGTTCGCCCAACATGTAGCAGGTTAGGGCTCTGAGATGTCCTTCATCTCCTGCCTCTGTTGCCAGTGCTGACCCCTTCCTTCAGGTCAGAATTCTACATAGCAAAAGTTCCGTTCTCCAGAGCAAAAAGCCTTCCTTCTTCAGCTGGCAGATGCTATTCCCATCGAGGGATCCGAAAATCTGTCAGCCTCTTTGTTGTCTGTTTTTTTAAATGTTTTTTAAAAAATTTTGGGTTGTTGTTGTTGAGAATCCCACTGGCATACATGTTCCATCCTGTTTTGTATCAGAACATATGCCTCTTTATTTTTCTTCCCAGATGAAAATACACCCATATTTCTCGACATACTTTTCAAAATAGATTTATTTTGTACAAATTTATTTGAACAGAGGCATTTTGGTGCACACACTCCCTTTATTTTATGAAGTGTGTTGGTACCTTGTGCGAAAACGTATCTTTTTAGTTGTAGGGAGTTCCCCACTCCACCCTGGAAATATACACAGGGTTGGGTGCACATTTTCCCAACTGAGATATAATATTTGAAATGTACACCATCTAAGTACATTTGTATCTTAGAGCAATACAATTTTTTTTCTGTGCAAGTCTTGAAAAATATCATTGAATACCCTACTCATGTCTTATTTTTGGAAGCTAAATACAGTCAGGCCTGATTAGCACTACAGAGGGAGGCCAGCAGAAAACATCAGGGATCTCCAGGAAGATTTATGAGAAGATCCTGCTTGGAATCCAGGAAAGTGGCTGCCTGCCAAAGCTGGGGGCACCTCTCAGGATTGACCAAGGTCATATTGAACAATAGGCAAAATCATGTTGGCATAGTTATGCTGGTGCAAACTTTTTTCCAATGCTGGGAATAATTAATTGAAATGTTCTTATCTGCCTCCCCGTTCCCCATTCCAAGACTCCCTAGGGGTCCCTTTTTGCCCTGGGGAAGCCATAGGTAACACTGGAATGTTAGTATTGTTGTTCTGTGCCATCAAGTCCAAAATGATTTATTTCATTGTTTGGTCGTTAAGCTGTGTACGACTCTTCATGACCCCATGGACCAGAGCAGGCCAGGCCCTCCTGTCTTCCACTACCTCCTGGAGTTGAGTCAAAGTCATGTTGGTAGCTTCAGTGACACTGTCCAAACATCTCGTCCTCTGTCGTCCCCTTCTCCTCTTGCCTTCACACTTTCCCAACATCAGGGGCTTTTCCAGGGAGTCTTCTTACATTCCAGCATCCTATGCAGTATTTTTCTTTGCAGCATTGGACTTTCCTTTCAC
Source organism: Pogona vitticeps (assembly GCF_051106095.1). Lineage (NCBI taxonomy): Eukaryota > Metazoa > Chordata > Lepidosauria > Squamata > Agamidae > Pogona > Pogona vitticeps. The sequence goes on along the minus strand of NC_135792.1, from coordinate 10,534,468 downwards.
TTCCAGGCGGGTCCGCAGCTGACCGTCCTTTCGGCTTTGGCCCAACCACTTCATTAACTCTGGAGCTTCTTGTACTTGTCCGCCGCTCTTCCTCAGTAGCCTGTTGGACGCCTTCCAACCTGAGGAGCTCATCTTCCAGCGTCATATCTTTTAGGTTTTTGTTTTTGTTCATGGGGTTTTCTTGGCAAAGATACTGGAATGGCTTGCCAGTTCCTGCTCCAGGTGGATCGCGTTTAGTCAGAACTCTCCACTATGACCTGTCCGTCTTGGGTGTCCCTCACGGTATAGCCCATAGCTTCTCTGAATTACTCAAGCCCTTTCACTATGACAAGGCAGCAATCCCTGAAGGAGAGAACTGACTTATAGTGCCTTTAATAGGGTTTTCAAGGTAAGTGAGGTATTTAAGGAGATGTTCTGTTGGTTCTACTCTTCGTGAGTTTCATGACAGAGCCAGGAAATTGAACCCGGGTATCCTGAGTCCTAGTCCATTACTCTATCCACTACAACACCTTAGGTACCAGTTGGGTGGAGAAGAACCTTTAATGATCAAAAAAGGTGCTGGGTTGCCAGTTGTGGGACTGGGACAAGCAAACACACCTCTATTCAAATAGGCATTTGACAAATGAGTGCCAGCTAAGGATTAAGAAGTATGGGTGTGGGATCTGTACAGATCCCTACAGATTTTTTTTTAAAAAAATATTTTTAACTTGATAGTACTTTGGGATTTCCCTCCCAAATATCTCTCAGCTGGCGTACTTTCCTTTCAAGGCTATTGTGACAATGATTTTATTTAGTTATATGTTATTTGCTGTTTTCTTCCAGTGAACCCAGTGTGCATGGCTCCCCAACCCACTTTATCCTTACCATGATCCTGGGAGGTTAGCCAAGATGGGCGGCTGTGAGGTCAGCAGGTGTGCTTCACAGCTCACTGGGAACATGAACCTGTGCCCCCCCCAGGACCCAGTCTAACACTCTAACCCCTATTCCACTCTGTCTTCGTATGCTTCTTGTACAGTGAGTTAGCATTTATGTGAAGCAACTAGAATGTCTGAAAATGCTATACTGTACAAATATTAAGTATTATGAGGGCATGTCCTATAATAAATGATAACACTCCTGGATGCAATGATAAGACGCATGTTATGGTGCTGCCCTGTAATTAAACTCTCTCAGAATGAAATATTTCCAAGGATTAAATTTTGTGTCAAACAGTGGAAGTGACACCACAGCATTATACTTGCTACTGAGCTTGGAGAGAAGCCAGGAATGTTGGGTCCTCAGAGCTGCAGCCGTAGGTAAGCACCTTCTGCTCGAGAAATCTTCTTACATGCACACACACACAGATATACACACAGAGAGATTGAGAGAGAGAAGATTGAAGACCTGTCAGATCTGGTGGCTGAACAAATTTGGTCCATGTTTGCTTTGAAGCCACAGGAAGCGTTCAAACTATGCATGAATGTTTTTGATTCTTTTTGTTGTTTTTTTAATAAGACCATTCAAAATTCATAAATTCATTTGTACATTCAACAGAATGAGCTTGGTTTTTTTTTTAACTGAATGTGATATCTGATGGACTGAGTGGGGTAGAAAGTGTACCTCATATATCCATCAGTTCCAGGATGAGCATCTTCTTGTGCTTCAGGTGTTGTTGGACTGAAACTCCCAGGTAACATAGCCAATCCATGGTGGCAAATCATGGAAGCTGCAGTTCAGCAATATCAAGAGTGCTGTACATTGTCCAACTTCAATCTGTCCTTAACTGGAACTTCATTTTCAGATTGTATCATCATCATCACCATCATCATCGTCGTCGTCGTCATCATCATCATCGTTGTCATCGTTGTCATCGTTGTTGTTGTTGTTGTTGTTGTTGTTGTTGTTGTTGTTGTTGTTGTTGTTATTATTATTATTATTATTATTATTATTATTATTATTATTAGTAGTAGTAGTAGTAGTAGTAGTAGTATTTAGTTGTATTAATGATTTTTCAGGACCAATGATTTAGGAGTTTGACTCATCAACACACCACCATTATCATTTCTTCTTCTGTTTCCTCTCCTCTCCAGTTTGTCTGTGTGTCCACCCCTTATGTGAGTATGTGATACTATGTGTAAGGAGGGGAGCATGTCAAAGGTTAGTTGTAGTGTGATAAAAACTTTATCGGATTTAAATAGTAAAGAAAAGAGAGGTGGGAACACATTGCTACTGAGACACCTCATTCAGCCTTCCCTGCCATTGACTTGGCTAAAATTTGCGGCGGGGGGGGGGGAACTCTGCTTCCTAAAAGTTCCACTCTCACTGCTTTCAGCTACCTCAGCTTCCAAGCCTGAAAGATTCTTTGACTTTCCACTGACAACGGGGGATGGGATTTTTGAATTTTTTTTTTACTAATAATTCTCTATTCTGGGAGTTTTGCCAGAGAGATGGACACCTTACAGCTAAATGTGGCTTACCTGGGAGACAAGCCTGGACTGGAAAGGTTTGGGGCTTAACTAGGCCTACTTCTGCCCAAGCTTCCTGTTCCTGCCCCAGTGCTAGCTGGGAAATTTCAGTCTGAACAGGAAGCTAGGCAGAGCTAGGCCTAGCTAAGCTTCAGAGCCTTTCTCCAGGTAAGCCACAGTTAGCTGTCTGTAAAGTCTCTGTCTGTCAGGTAGAACTCCAAGAATGGAGAATAATGGGATTTGTGGTTAAGAAAATAAACCTCTCTCATGACAGCAAAGGAAGGTGTGCTTTATTTTTTTTAAAATGATCTTTACAAACAATCCCTGTGCAAATGTTTTGGGAACCAAAAACTGGCAGGATTTCTGGGTGACCGTTCATAAAGATGACAGCATCTCATCTGAGCCTTACATGTCCATGGAACGCAGCGCTGATCACCACCATTGTGTAAAAGGTGTGCCATTTGAATGAAAGCGTTAATTGCATTGCTTGTGACATTCTGCTCAGTTTCCTCAAAAAAAAAAAAAAAAAAAAAGTGTTCTTGCTACTACTTACTGTCTTTTCTTGTCCAGAGCACCACAAAATTCATTGTCATCTTACAGGATCAGGAGGAGAATTTTGAGGACCTTTGAGGATTTGTGGCCCTGCTCACCAGCTGTCTTAGTCCAGTGGCTCAGATATCCTTGCATCATTTCTTATAATCTCTGACAGAATGCTACCCAGAGATAACACGACCAAGTTGCATGGCCAGTGTACCTCCTTCTGCATTTGCAGTGGTTTTCAAAATAGAGAACTGTGCCTGGATTTTTTTAAAAAAATGTTTTTGAAGGTCCACACACAAGCCAAAGAACTTCTGTGCAGGGAGGGAACTAAATCAATAGTTGTAGTGAAACAATGAGCTTGAGAGAGAGAGAGAGAGAGAGAGAGAGAGGCAGCATTGCTAGAATAACCAAATCAATATTATGGGCTAGCTATTCTATTAATTTAAGAGGAAATGGAAAACAGATATTAGAAGAATAGATGGCAGGGGCTTTTTATGAGATACAAAAAAATCATAAGGGACTGACATTTATAATTCCCTTAATGCCCTGTCTCTCATGAGTTATGGGTCAATCCCCTACCCTGGACCTCACTGTATGCTCAGTCTTTTTATTAAAGTAGTGCATAAGGTTGTGTCAGCATTTCCATTATAAACCTCTATTAGCAGGGGTTTATAAGTGCCTCATAAAATTTTTCCTCCGGGCTGAATCTTGGCACATCATGGCTTAATTTAAAAATAAAAGGTGTTGCCTTTTACTTGTTTGACTTGTTTACTTTTTGAAGAGACATTTTGAAAGATTTGCATGTAAATGAAATAAAAAACGAAACACATTTTGAACAAGACTGAAAGCAACAGGGGAGGTCAATTAGTTAATTAATTAATTAAACAAACATGTTAAGCTCAAACTCTTTCAGCAGAGGATGGAAAGACTTTTGATAGATACAGTAACAACTTCTGGTTGGCAGATGAAAAAAACTTGGCGTTTGGGGGGGAGTGTATGGAGGAAGACCCCACTAGCAGGGCCCTGATGGGCAGACCATCTTTTCTTTCTCCTGAGCCAGGGGGATTTGAGACCTTTAGATCCCCAATAGACCTGGCCAGTGTGTTCTCGGCTGAGTAGGTACCTGTGCAATCCAGAGAATAGGAAACCTGAGGCCCTGGAAGCTAGGACTGCCACTGATGTTCCCAGGGAAGTGACACCAAAAGAAGACCAAGGTGATGGGGAATGTCCCCTGGGAAATGGTGGGATTGAAGATGTCAACAGTAGGAAGCCCAGACCAGCGAACCATCTACAACTCAGCCAGGACACTGGAGAAGAAAAGCAAAAAGCTAAAAGACAATGCCCAACCAAGGAACAAGGATCTGCCAGTCAGTCAGAGGTGAGACGGCTATTGCTGCCTTCATTGTGGGCAAACAAACCCTCCTCGTTGTGGGCAATGAGGAGGTGGGCACCAGGATCAGACCTGTTGAGAAAGGAGGGAAAAGAGACTGAACCAGTGGCAGTAACAGGGAGACTCTGAAACACTTATGGGAAGTGAAGGGAACCATCCCAAAATACGTTTTTTGGGCTGTATGTTTCCCCCGGCGCTGTCTGAATAAAACCCATGGTTGTCGAAGCCTCTACTGTGTCTTTTATGAAATTGGGGATGGAGGAAGGAGATTCCACTGAAGCTGCCATGGCTGGTGTGGCTCACGGGGAGTATAATTTGCAGAGTCCATGTAAAATCATAGAATCATAGAAAAGTGAAGTTGGAAGGGGCCTACAAGGCCATCAAGTCCAATTCAAGGCAGGGATACAATCAAAGCACATCTGCCAGGTGATTATCCCAAGTTTTTTCTTGAATGCCTCCAGTGTTGGAGCACTCATCAACTCCCCAGATAACTGGTTCCATTGTCGTACTGCTCTAACAGTTAGGAAGTTTTCCTGATATTCAGTTGAAATCTGACTTCCTTTAACTTAAGCCCATTGTTGCGTGTCTTGCACTCTGGGATAATCAAGAACAGAACCTGCCCCTTCTCTCTATGACAACCTTTCAAATATTTGAAAAGTGTTACCTCAGTCTTCTTTTCTCAAGGCCAAACATGCCCATTTTTCTCAGCCTTTCCTCATAAGGCATGGTTTCCAACACCCTGATCACCCTTGTCGCCCTCCTCTGAACTTGTTCCAATTATCATCCTTGAATTGTGGTGTCCAGAAGTAGACACAATACTCAAGGTGAGGCCTAGCCAGTGTTGAATAGAGGGGGACTAGCACCTTGCGGGATTTGGAAACTATACTTCTATTAATGCAGCCTAAAATAGCATTTGCCTTTTTTGTAGCCACAGACACACTGTTGGCTCATATTTAGCTTGTGATCTATGACAGTTTCAAGATCCTTCTCGCTTGTAGTTTTGCCACATATAAAATATATGTGTTACCTGAAGCAGAGCCGAAGTGTCATCCTGCACCACCAATTACAATCAAGATTTCACATGTTTTTGCTATACCATTCCGACTTCAGTTTTTGCCTTTATCTGTCCTGCATTATCATTGTGGTAAACTCTGACACACCTTACTGTCTTCTTCAACCACCTCATGTTCTATGCTGCATATGACGGGACTCTTTTTGTAGGACAGATAGAGTAAAACAGATTTACAAACACAAGCAGAGAGGAAGAAACATCCTCAGAAAGTTAGGCCCAGCTATGAAGAAAGGACCTTGTGGAGTGAGAGCTCAGTGGTATTCAGCAGCCTCAAAGAAGCCCTCCCAGGGCTTCATTGTACTGAATCATCGGCCAAAGATGGACCGTTTCAGTGCTTTTCCACACCATTCCATGCTCTAGATCTAGACTGTGAGCTATACCCACTTGGGCTCCTTAAGGGATGGTCTGCGTTTCATAAAGTCCCTATAACCTAACAATAACTTGCAGTCACATTGCAAGGCCATATTATATTTCTTGAGGCTAATCTAAAATATCTTCTAGAGATGAAGCTGTTCTTCATTTTCACCTTCAGAGATGACCAAGAAATGCCGCACACGAGTATTTACGAAGCCAGTGGTTTTTATACTTCTCCTGCTTGTTCAGTGATTGCTATACCAGACTCTTTTCCTTCTCTTCTTGTGACAGAATAAATCTATTATCAGGGAATATGGAATCTGCCACTTGTTATCTGGGAAGGCGGTATTATGACATAGCACCTTGTCTAGTTAATTTCTTCAAAACATGGCCGCCTTCCTCCCCCTAAACATGATTCTTTCCCCCTCACTAGCACCATGTTGGGAGCCGTCTAATTACTAGATTTATCTGACATGGATTTGGACATCTACAGAGAGAAGTGTTCAAATTAAATACGCCATACTGGGGAAAAATATGAAATGTAGATAACAAGCTTTAGAAAGCCAGGCCATTGCATTTAGGTAAACCAATAAAATAGAAAGCATTCCATAATTGGAATCAAAACGATGATCTAGGTTTTAGAGTTGTTTTTTGTTTGTTTTTTTATCCTTTAGCAAACATCTCTCTGGGGAACTGGTAATCTCTTTCTGTTTTCTGTGTTGTTCTATGCCATCAAGTTGGAAATGACTCATAAAAGCCCTAATAGGACTTTCAGAGTAAATGAGATATTTAAGTAGTGGTTTTACTAATTCCTCTCCCCCAGTGAGTTTCCATGGCTGAATGGTGATTAAAAAAAACAGGCCTCCTGAGTTGTACTTTGTCACCTTAGTCACCACACCGCACTGGGTAATCTGTTTTCTACACATGTAGACTCTCAACCTACAAGTATACCGACATTTAGCCAACACATGTGCCCTGATGCAAGAACTCCTGTGTATATTATGGGGACTCTGAAAGAAGCAGACTTTTCATTGACATCATCCTTTCTGTTTTTGAACACTTAGCCATATCTGTAAACTGTACTTGCCCAGAATTCCACCAATATTGTCCTTCAGAGAGGAACTTCAGATAGTGGGAGTGGTTTCATGGCCTTTCCTGATCTTGGAGAGGGTGAAAAACTGGGGATGTCAGCAGTGAGATTCAAATGGAGCCTGAAAAGTCCTCCCTTGGCAGGGATTCCCAGAGAAACAATGCTGGGGAAGTATCCCATGCTATTTCATTTTTTTTGGGGGGGGGGGGATCTTCTTTGTTACTATGCAACATCCAGATGTACCAGAATGTTCTTTGGTCCCACAAGTGCTTGGGAGATTACTTTCTAAAAGGGATTTATGTCCCTCACTCTTTGCAACTTTTGAGACGTAACTCATTGCTGCTTTTCTTCAGTCCTGAAAAAGAACCCCCCACACTTCCTGTTCACTTGCTAGAAATTGCATAATATCTGACAAATCCCTGCTAAAAGTCTTCTAAAAATGCCTGGAAGTACCCTTAACAAGGAACTCTGAAATGCAATGAGAAATTTTACTTGGCCTGTCAATATGGTAACTCTCATTAACCATTATCGGGAAACTGTAGGTAACTGTGTTGCTTGTCAGGTGTTACTTCCAAGGCCTGGGTTCCTCATGAGTCAATCCCTAACTGTCATGGCTTGATCTTTTTTCAGTTGCAACAACGTTCCCTGGGGACTGAAAACAACACCTTGCCTGTGGGACCATTCCAGCATACAGTTGGCTCCTAAGAACTTCTGGGACAATGTTTTAAATCAATTGTTCCCAATCTTGGGTCCCCAGATGTTCTTAGACTATAGTTCCCAGAAATCTTGGCTAGCACACCTAGTGGTGAAGGCTTCTGGGAATTTTAGTCCAAGAACATCTGATTATCCAAGTTTGGGAACCACTGTTCTAAACTTGTTTGGAGTTCGTGTGAGGCTGCTGCTCACAAGTTGGGAGCTCTCCCAGGTCCTGAAGTCCTGCTTTCTTGAGTTCTTGTTGGGTTTTATCAGCACTAGCTAGGGTCCCAGCATGAAAAAAAGACAGTGTCCAGGTCCTGATATCTGAAAAGCTAGTCAACCTTACATATGGGCATCTGGTGGCCTCCTGGCCCAATTTTTCTTCCAGGGTATTCCTCTATTCTTTTGATGGCCCTATTTAAATTTTAATCAAGGTGTGATAAATCATTGTGCTCTCTATTTTATTTGTAAGGAGAAGCAAGCCATGTGTCTCTTCAAATATTGTATGGCTGTAAGCCTTCTTGGAGGTTGGCTAAATGTTTACAAATGCTTGTGAATGCCAGTTGCTGGGAAACTGGAAACAACAGCAGGAGATGGCAGCTATTCTTCTGTCCATGGTTGTGGGCTTCCCATTGCAGGCCACCCCAGGAAACAAGATGTTGACCTACAGAGGCCTTTGGTCTAATCCTATAAGGCTCTTCTTACACTCTTACATTTTATGGTACTGTACCGATACTATATGTGAAAGTCAGTAACCCAATTGCTTATTCCTGCAAGAGTTCATAAATGGATCAATGAGATTTACATAAGAATTAACTCACCATTCAGAAAATGATTTGATCAGTCTATACTAGCTGGGACTAGCAGTGGGATAAATCAGTGCCAGAATTATTTTTGATGGGCTCTTCCAGGAAGCTGCCTTGCTCCTCTGTAGTACAATTGATGGCCCCTTCATGTCCAAACAAATACGCATTTATCTCTAGAGTCCTTATTCTTACATCATGTCCAGTTTTGCCTAGTTGTCACAAAGAGCAGATGAGATGCCAGCCTCTCTGTGGAGTGTACAGTCTCAGACAGTGGTAGTGATAGTGAAGATTCATATGATTGACTTTTTTCCCCGGGGGGGGGGGGGAGAGAAGCATTCCTACACAGAAAACTAGATAGCTGGAAAATAGTTTTGACCTCTCCTTATCATTTAATTGGTGGATCCCAACCTTGGATGACCCAGGTGTTCTTGGACTATAATTCCCAGAAGCCTTCACCACTAGCTGTATTGGGTAGGGTTTCTGGGAATCGCAGTTGAAGAGCAGCTGGTTTACTCAAGATTGGGGACCACTGCTTTGGATGAAGGTAGGGACCTATGACCCTCTGGATATATTGACTTCCAATTCCCACCATTGTCAATGGTAGGAAATTGTAGTCCATAATATGTGGAGGAATAAAGGTCTATCACCTTGTTTTACATGATAGTTTTCTATGTGCGGAATTTCACACCCCGTCCCCCAAACCTTACATGAGCACCAGTGTAAGATTTGGGGGATCTTACATTGGTCATGTCTTTGAGATTTGTTCCTGTAGTGTTGTTTTAAATTTTATTATTGTGTAATAAACTGATTGTCAATCTGCATTCCTACTGATGCTAAAGGACTCGTACTTCAAGTCTGGAAAGATAAATATTCGCCCTTGTTCAGTGGTCAGAAGATCTGACTGCTTTAACCACACAAGCATGTGTATTTTATGAATGCCAAGCAAATACCCTTTCCTCCCAATATACGATCAGCTAATATTCATATGCACGATTAAGCATACCCCCTATATTTCCAAACCCTCTTCCTCTTCCTCCCACCTTTCCTCCCTTCTTTTGCTTGCTTCCTTTTTGCACTCATATTTTAAAAATCCAGTTAAGAACTACAAAATGTAGACTGCTGTTCATGGAATGAATTAAAAAGCAGACTGGTGAATATTTTTTTTTAGTAACCTGCCCTACATAAAGGGCTTCTCTGATTACATTTCAACACCAGCTTGGATGAAGAGTTTATGACAACCCCTGCCAAAGTTTCATATATACAACCCACTGCTTCTCCTCCTTCCTTCCGCTCCCTCCTCCCCATTCTTTTGCTTGATTCCAGCTGGTAAATAGGATTGAGTATGAAGGAAGCAAAGATCAGAAGAATAGTGGTTTTGGCATATGCTGTGAGGTTTACATTCTGTTATGAAAACAGTCTCTTTTCAAGAAGTGTGCGGCGGCACGAAGAGGATGCCCAGTATCCGGGTAGAGCAAATTGCATCAGATTAAGGAAACCATGTGAAGGGAGAATATCTTGGCATGACCCAATTCCCAGCCTGATTTGGCTTTGCTAATATCAGTAGACCATCTGATCCGATTCGAAGCAAGAGGAGATTACCATGCTATCTAATTAGAATGTCTTTGCAATAAATATACGGATGTGGGAGTTTTGCTGAGTTGGTTAAACTGGTGACTCAGGGACATGTGGTTGCTAACAGAGCATTTGGTTCTGCCTTTATCTTGCTCTGTGGTGGGAATCCTATGCCCACACCCCTACCCCTTTCTGGCCTCTTTGAGGACCTAAGAGTTTTCCTGGCCATCTTGAACCCCCTCCCCCCAGAAGCCCACACAGGAAAAAAATGGCTATTTTAGTTTCTGTAAGATTTCAGGAGTTGTAATTTCACCTTAAAACAAGGCACAAGTCCCATCCTGTTTTACCCAACTCCTATTTCACAAAATGCTGCGTGGGGTATCCATCCATTTCCCTTTCAGTGGGTCTGGTGCTGTCTGGTGGATCCATAGGACAAAAAAAAATCCAGAGCTTGCCCACCCAGTCCATCAACTTTTCCCCTCCCTCCCTGCCTCTTTCTTTCCTCTCCCCTGGAAATCTAGCAGCAACACTCACTATTTATGACTTGTGTTTTGAAACTCCTGTGTTCCTCACAAGAAAAGGCAGGAATTATCTAAGTTGCTGAGAAACCATATACAGGCCAGCAACACAACTTCCAGAACAATTTACAACAACAAATAGTAAAGGGAAATGAAAATATCAGAATCCCTGCATATTAAAATAATCATACATTTAAAGTACCTTTGATGGAACAGATGGTCTGCAGGAGCCCAATACATAGGTACCACAGCTTGGAGGAGTTACTTTTTTTAAGACTACAACCCCACTGCATACCATAGCCAGTATGGGCACATAGATTTTTGGCACATGGTGCTGACCATTGCATGATGGTTGGGACATAGTGAGCAATGCTGATCTGATTCCAAGGTCTTTCTACCCATATGAGATTCTGCCTCCTGTTCTGAATGTCTGAACAAATCTCTTGTTAGATCCAAATAGCCTTGTGTGCTCTTGCTTTGCTGTGCTCCTTGTTGTTTTTTCTTGCTGTCGGTTTGCGATAGTTGAACTAAGGCTGTGAAGTACACAGGAGAGATTTGTGGCCATTGATTATGGAAAGGGTGACTTTGTAATTTTACGGGAAGACAAGCCTGAAACTTTTTGTTCCTTCTTGTCAGATCTCCAGGGCCGCCAAGCTTTTGCACTGTAACTGAACCTTGAAGATTTGCTGAAAATATTGGCAGGATGACTTTTGGGGAGGGGTATTTGGAAACACAATTTCTTCATCATTCTGAAATGAAAACTCAGGAAGCAGTGTTTCATCACTGGTTTGGCTTTGTTTGTGGCATTTTATCAAACCTGCTCCTTATTCTTTGGCATTTCCGGCATCCTGCTTTTACCCATTGTTGACTGTGGAATGTCATAAATCCTGATAATAGGATCATTATATTGCTAGTCCTTTCCTCCAGTGGAAAGAATGCTGGGGCTCAGCAGAGATTCTCCATCCCTCTACTTTAAGAATGGGGAACTTAAGTCCGTGCAGCTGAATTCAGCTTTCCTTAGAGCTCCAGTTCAACCCTCTAGATTTCCACTCTATTGGTACCTTCCTTTCCTGTGACACATTTATTTGATGGTATATCAGCCCCACCCTGCTGCAAAAAGTTGAAATATGTCCCCAAACATTTAGTTGCTTGCCATTAAGAAACTTAAGCTGAAATATGCCACTATATTTGGGACCACCCTTCCTTATCAATGATATGTGGCCCCTGGCAATTTCTCTTCACAGGTTGAAATATCTAATTTGTTCTTGATCCAATTTAACAGAGAAGATTCCTCAGATTAGTATTGGAACTGTAACTTATACTACTAGAGCTGTGCATACTTCCTGTTCATATTCAGGAAGTCCTCTCTGTACCTGTTCCATGTATGAATATTGTTTTTTTAATGGGATTGTACCAATCCCTTATTGTCTTCACCCCTCCCACTAACATTGACAAAAATAAAATGTCATAGTGCCTGTTCTGTTCAGAGCTCATTGCCTGCCTGGAGCTATCCATGGTCCTGATGAACCTCATGGCACAATAGTTAAACTGCAGTACTGTTCATGATCCAGGTTCAATCCCAGTACTGCTCATGATCCAGGTTCAATCCCAGGTATCTGGCTTGAGGTTCACTCAGCCGTCCATCCTTCTGAAGTTGGTAAATTGAGTGCCCAGCTTCCATCAGGCAATGTGTAACCTGCATAATTAAATTGGAAACCACCCAGAGAGAGTGGTATGGAGAGTGGTATATAAACAGCACACTTTTAAAAATAAGTTCAACTAGCATTTTGTATGGGGCTGCAGATTCTGTTTGTTCCCAGAAAGTGTCAACTGACACCTGTCCACACAATGACTTCAGCACCCTGGATAATTTGCTACATTTCTGATTAAAACTTGGAGACTTTGTTCCTTCTTTTCTTTTCTTTTGTCAACTTCCTTTGCAGTGTTTTCCTAACACACGTATTAGATTCTTGTCTCTCTGTACTTATCTCTGTGTGACTGTAAGTAAAGACAGAAATGAGCTCAATTAATGTATTTATTTATTTTGTAAAATTTTCACCAAGATGTACACACACACAGTACTTTTGATAAATCTTGATGCTATAGTACCTTAGAAATAACTCCAGGTAATGTAGGGCCACATAACCCAGGGATGAGGCAGTTTCAAGCTTATACAGGGTCCAAGCACCAGCAACATTTGCTCTGACTCACACTTTCTTCAGCTGTTTTATTTATTTTTCTCTTTTCTGTACATTCCTCTGTCCTTGACATTTTATATTTATATATGTTTGGTGCATAATGTTCTATCTTGGCCATGAACAAGAATCCTCTAGCAAACAGGCAGACTGGAAAGTTGGGTCATCAGGACCATGGATAGCTCCAGTAAGGCAATGACCTCTGGACAGAAAAGGCCTTTTATTGTTTTGGAGTCAATCTTCTCCTTCAAGTTTCAAGAACCTGGCAGTTCCATGGTTTCTCAGTCATCTGCTCACTTGTGTATTCCAAACACTGATGAACATACCCTGTAGTACAGGAGCATTCTATCTTAACTGAGGGAATTTTCTCAGGGGGTGCAGTCCTAGACTATCAACATTTTAAGACAATGGGACTCTGGGCCAGAATAGCTTCTTTGTGAGTCTCTGGTTCTCAGATCAGAGTATAAGTTAAGCAAGGCATGCCACAGATGTTCTGGTCTCCTCTACCTAAGAGGAGAAACTTTTCAAATACTTGAAAGACTGTCATACAGAGAAGGGGCAGGACCTGTTCTCAATCATACCTGAGTACAGGGCACACAACAATGGGTTCAAGTTATAGGAAGCTAGATTTGGTTGAATATCAGGAAAAAACATCTAACTGTTAGAGAAGTATGGCAATGGAACCAATTGCCTTGAGAGGTGGCAAGTGCCCCAACACTGGAGGCATTCAAGAGAAATTTAGAAAACCACCTGACAGAAATACTTTGATTTGTATTTGTTCATTGAACAGGGGTTTGGACTTGATGACCTTAAAGGTCTCTTTCAACCTCATTATTCTTTGATTCTATGATTCTAATTTGTGAGTTTCCTAGATGCTCTTCAGGAACACTGTCATCATGATGCAAAGACTTGTCTGCACTGTGTCTGAAACCCTGCAGAGCTTTGTGTATGATACAGTGATGAAGCGAAAGCATGGATGAAACTCAGTATCTAAAATGTGAGGCTCAAACCGAGGGATAGACAGTTCTGTCTAAGCATTCTAGTCCACGTGAGTTTCACATATGTACAACCTAAAATCACCCCCTCCCCATTTTCTGTGAATTAATGCAAGGGAATTCACATTCATATATATAGATTCTCCCCTAAAATGTATGTTTTTTTCTTTCATTTCCCACAAAATATACAGCTAAGAACTGTACCATTACAGTAATCTCAAAGAAGTGTCTTTCACAATTCGATTTTTAAAAAAGAAAACAAATGACGTGATTCTTCTACTTAATTTAAGAACAAAGAGCAGTGATGACTTTGTTAGACTAAAGGATCTCAGAAAGCTAGTGCCCACAAGACAGGGACTAGCTTTCTAGTCTTGTAGGCTTCTTCATCAAGTCAAACTTTATCCCTTCAGTTCTGTTATGTCCAGCTTGATGGAGAGTCTTGCAGAACTCAAAAGCTAGCACCTATCTCTCAGGTTTCAGTGACCTAATAAATCTCTCCATGACTCTTGTTTTCAGGGAAGTATATAATCCAAAGGACTCCTGTGTTCTGATCTCTAATTTGCTTGCACAGTGGGACATACATTATTTCATTCAAAAACACAGATCAAATGATTTCTGTCCTGGGATCTACCACTTTCAGCTTCTTCCTAGGCCTTTGTCCTGCTTTGATTCTCATGACTGAATCTGGCTGGAAGCATCCAAAAGCAGATTATTTCCACAACAATAACAACGGCGTTGGCCCAGTTTTCTGCCCTCTACACCAGTATTTACTGCTTTTGATCGCTGTGCTGCAAAG